>NW_006922039.1:1667310-1670228 GCF_000298275.1 Orycteropus afer afer
ACCTAATTGTTTAGCCTGTCCACCTATCTATCCATCCATATACCCATGTTTGTGAAGGCTGTAGTCATTGCTCTTCATCAGTAAGTGCTTCAAGTCCTCTTTGCTTCCAGCACAAGGCTATGTTATCTGAATATTGCAGGATGTTAATGAGTCTTCCTTCAATCTTGATGCTGTCTTCTTCATATAATCCAGTTTCTAGGGGATTTTTTGTCCAGCATACAGTTTGAATAAGTATGCTGAAAGGATACAACCTGACACACACTTTTTCAGATTTTAAACCATACAGTATCCCCTTGTATTCAAATGACTGCCTTTGAGTCTATATACAGGTTTTACATGTGCACTATGAAGTGTTCTGGAATCCCCATGCTTCACAATATTCTCCCTAAAACACAGTTGAATGCCTTTGGACAGTCAATAAAACACAGGTAAACATTTTCCTGGGGTTCTCTACCTTCAGCCAAGATGTCTCTGACATCAACAATGATATTTATTTATATATAAATATATATTTTAATTAAGCCCACCTAAAAGCAGAGATATTTATGAAAAATAATATAGCAAATGATGTCTCATTAATCCTAAAGATATACTCACCCCTTGCACCAAAATTCCCTGACTTACACTGTTGGAAATAGAGAAAATTACATTTTACATTGTGAGGTCATATGCTTATAACTTGAGCACAGGACAAATTAAGGTGGGTTTAGATTAAATTCCAATTATAAGTAAGCCTTCAGTAAATGTGTCTCTAAAGCAGAATATGTAGAACTAATGAGAGAAATGATTGCTATTTCATACTTCCTTTTGATTTTTGTCAATAAATATAAACTGTCATTTAAATAAGCATGTATGTGTCTGTTTAAATCAAAGTCTAAACTGAAACACATTTCCTGTAATTGGTAATCATTTTCGCCCCCTTGGAACAGTAGCTAAAATCTCATCTGTGGTTATAACACAGGCATGAGTCTGGAAATGTTCGTAGCATTGTCAGAAATCAACTGTGCTGGCTGCATATGACCAGGGAAGCTCCAAATGCCCTCTTTCATTTATTTATTACAAGTACATATGGATCTGTAGTCCTGAAAGTGTAAATACATGCCATATTGGCCACATCAAGCACGGTTACATAGTAATACCTTATTATTCATATTTATATTAATAAAAAACATCTCTAAAAATTGCTTTCCTAGGTTAATGAATCTTTTTTTTTTCATTTGCTTTCTTTCTCATTTATCTACTAAATTTTTTTCATTGACAACTTGGCTCAATAAGTGCTTTTTGTTGTTATTAATTCCATGTGTATAGTTGTTTAGAAACTTATACTGAAAGTCTATATTTGCTTTGAAATGAATCCTACTAGAAAATATAAATGACACTTCTTTTCAGCTTGGCAGAAACAGTGAGAGAGAAATTATTGCCAAAAGCTTAGTGCTATGTCGTCTTTTCAGTAAGCTACCTTCAAACTTCATAGCAATAAATGTGGAAGAATCTCATGTATCAGACTTATAGCAAGCTGTGAGCCAGGTGTCTTCCATTGCAGGTCATATGCTGAGCTACATTAATCATTTTAAACTTTTGAATAAAATTCCCCCAAAATGAGTAATCTTAACTTCAAGAAAAGTGTGGTTGCTAATAAGTTCTTTTTTTCCCCTCCTAGTTCTGAATTCAGTGTTACATCTACCTGAAATAAGTATGGAAGAGGAATAAAGCATGGTGCATGAAACATAGAGAGGGTAGGTGATACGTATTTTAGACAGATTTAAATAGGTAGCACATTGAAAGCACAAGCAAGAGGGATTCTTTTATACAAACTCAAGCATTTAGACCATTACTAGGCATCCTGTTGTCAATCAGTGAAAAACTGTTTATTATTTACATGCAAATAAAATGGTCCTGTAGCTTGTATTTTATTTTATAGCCATCAAAACCAGTTACAATGTGAACTACGTTATGATGCTCAGGTGAAAAGAAGTGTTCTGATCTATAATTTCTCAGAAAATCAACTCAATTTCAAATAGCCAAGGGAGTCAATGATGGCTGAATTCAACAGATTAATTAAAATTCTGGTTAGAGCATATTTGGTTGATTCAATTTCCACCATATTGCCAGGACTACCAAATACAGCATTTAGCAGAATTTGTAGTTTGCATACTCTACCTTAATTGGACTTTTTTCCCCCAGGTTTTATTTTTTTTTCTTTATTCGTTGGGCTTTGAATAGGTGTTGTACTCAAATGATTCAACAACCAAAACTAGTTAACCAGCCTTCCTTCCAGTACTGATTATGTTTATCCCATTTGTCCCCACCTCCATGTGTCTTCACTTTCACTAGTTTCTTGTGCCTTTCCAGTTTCTTTTCTTTCCTTTTTTGCTTGTTATATATATGTATAAAAAAACATTTTCCCTTTCAACATTTCTTACTTGTACAATTCTGTGACATTAATTAAGTTCATCATATTGGGCAACAATCACAACAACTGTTTCAAAACTTTTCATCACCCTTAACAGTAATTCAGTGTCCCCTAAGTGATGACTGACTACCTCTTTCTGCCTCCTTCCCACTCCTGGTAACCACTGAACTTTGATCTCCATACAATTTTTATTCAAGATATTTCCTATAAGTAGAATAATACAATATTTGTCATTTTGTGACTGACTTATTACAAGGCATTTGACTGCTAACCAGAAGGCTAGCAGTTCAAACCCACCAGCCACTCCTCAGAAGGAAGATTGGGCAATCTACTTCTGTAGTGATATAGCCTGGGAAACCCAAGGAGGGGTCACTATGAGTCCGATCCAACTCAATGGCAGTAAGTTTTTTTGTTTTGTTTTGTTTAATGTTTTCACATTCATCCTTGTTGTATCATGTACCAGAATTCATTTAACTTTATGGCTGAGTAATATTCCAAAGTATGT
>NW_006922039.1:1670633-1678260 GCF_000298275.1 Orycteropus afer afer
TGAAGTTTCCGATTCCTGCATATTATCACCAACATATGATATTTTCCTTTTTTCAGATCATAGTTATCCTAGTAAGGTTGAAGTGGTATCTCATTATGGTTATGATTTCCCTTTGCCTAATAGCTAATGGTATCTTCTCACGTGCTTGTTTGCCATTTCTATTTCTTCTTTAGTGAAATGTCTATTCAAGTACTGTGTCTTTTTTTATTATTATTGAGTTCTTTCTCTTTTTGTTGTTAACTTGTAGCATTTATTTATGTATTCTGGATATTAAACTTATCAGATGTAGGTTCTGAAAATTTTGTCTTCCAATTCCAGAGTTTCTTTATATAGATATATGCAAATATGCATTGGATGTGCCCTGATTATTATCTACAGTCCCTAACAGATGGATATTGGAATTTATTTAATTTTTAAAATGTAAACAGTGCTTCATAGAATACTGTCACACATGTACATATTCTTAGAGTTATTATTGGTGGGCCAAATTAATTTTCTAATCACTTTATCTAGTTCTAGGAAATTGTTTCTATTTTTTTTGGAATCAGTACAAAGTTAGTAGTCACTTAGGAATTATTATCTTCTTTAGGAGGTTGCACCTTCCTATTCAAGAATAATAACATGCCTTTCATTTTTCCATTCCATGTTTGTGTCTAGAAGTACTTCAAAGAGTTTTCTATGACAACTCCACATTTCTTGCTACGTTTATTCCAAGATATTTTATTTTTTTCACCATTGCTACTATAAGTACCCTTACATCCTCAAGACAAGAAGTATTGTACATGTAAGAAATATGAAAATATTGAGAAGAATTGGATGTTGCACACAGTATATATTTATATCATATGTGTGTTAATAAAAAAGTATGACTATTTAATGAAAAATAATTGTTGTTAATAAGCTTACCAGTACAAGACAGGAATTCCTCAAATACCTGCTGATGAATATATTATCATAAACAGTTAAAAATTGGAGAAGATAAGTGTCATTTTATCTTTTTAGTGATTTATTTAAAAATTCAAATACTGAACTAACTCTTTAATTAACAAGATATCACTTACATTTTGTAAGATGTTTGCTGGGATTTATCTGTGTGACACCCTTTGATGTCAATGGGATCCATTGCCTAAATCTCCATGAACAGCTTGGAAATTTAATATGTCTGTGAGACAGTAATGCCAAAGTTGCTGCATTTTTCATAGTTTTCTTCATTTCATTTATCTATGCTATATATTTTATCATATAATAGTAATATAAAGCACTGTTAAATTTTAAGGCACTTTTAAAAGGTTAACTAATAAAATCTAACAGCTTTATAACTCTTTTATAATTTTACTTTCCTTTTACCTGAAGGCAAGCAGAGTATGTAAGGTCATGTAATTCACAAAATCAAAAGAAAAGGTTAATATTTGAACTTGACTCCTGTTGGTTTTAGGTATAGACTAGGTCA
The DNA here is from genome assembly GCF_000298275.1 of Orycteropus afer afer. Taxonomy (NCBI): domain Eukaryota; kingdom Metazoa; phylum Chordata; class Mammalia; order Tubulidentata; family Orycteropodidae; genus Orycteropus; species Orycteropus afer. The sequence continues at coordinate 1,672,084 of NW_006922039.1, forward strand.
GAAGTAAAATTTTGAAGCAGAAAATTACTGCAAGGACCTTGAAATGTATGGCATCCCTTTTGCTCTCAACCACCTAGCCTACAGGCTACCCAGGATATCCTTGCACCTGCTGGAGTTGCCTTTCTCTTTCTTTCTTTTCTTTTCTTTTTTTTTTCTCTTTTCCAGAACTTGGTATAGAAAAACTCAGTGCCTCTCCAGGTATTTGAGAGGATATAGCAAAAATTAAGTATTTGAAAAACAAATATCATTTCACATTATAAATTATAATTTTAACTTCATTTGTTCAAAACAAACTTTGTTGCATAAAAGATTGGAAGCATGAGCAAGCTTTATAATATAATATTTTTTAGAAGGAAGGGAGAGGATGATAGACAGATTGACTGGTTAAAAAAAAAAAAAAAGTACCTCACTGCTATCAAGTTGATTCAACCCGAAGCGACCCCTCCTTGGGTTTCTGAGACGGTAACTCTGCGGAAGTAGATTGCCCAGTCTTCCTTCCGAGGAGTGGCTGGTGGATTTGAATCACCAGCCTTCTGGTTAGCAGTTAAATGCCTTAGGCACTACACCATCAATTAAAGTATGGAGTGATTGAGATATAATCTATAAGTAGAGATAATTGCTTAATATTAGATTTAAAAAGTGTAGCTTGCTTGAACTTGTAACTAGTATAATTAATATTCATTAAAATTGCTACTCAAATTAAATTATCAGTGCTATTTGATAGTTTGTAAAATGTCCTCTGAGTAAGCAATATGAGCTGATACAAAAAAATATTAATTCTGATGTTAGGAGACAGAGATCTTTGATAAGCTCAGTGAATTAAAAGTGCTTAATAATGAAAACTCACTGCCGTTGAGTCGGATCGGACTCATAGTGACCCCTCCTTAAGTTTTCGAGGCAGTATCACTACAGAAATAGATTGCCCAATCTTCCTTCCAAGGAGTGGCTGGTGAGTTTGAACTGCCAGCCTTCTGGTTAGCAGTCAATGCCTTAGGCACTATGCCACCAGAGAATTGTTTAGTTTGTAAGCATCAGGAGGTCTGAGATCTGTCCTTGAAAATAACACTAGCTCAAAATATAGATTTTCTCAAAATCTTTACATCAGAATAAAAGAAATATATGATGAATTTAGTTTACTAGTTTTAGTTATTAGTTTATTCCTCTTCATTAAAATGATGCAGTGGCAATGGACTTGCATGTGATGTTAGCCATTTTAGACTTGTGATTCAGTGAGAAGATTTTAACATTAAGATAAGGAAAAAAAAGAAGTATCTCTAGTCTAACTGCCCAGGGAAGACACTACTTCAAATCATCATGTATCAATTGTGAATATTAAGAAGGATAATGAATTTAATGATAAAGACAAAAATAGATAAGATTATGATTTCAAGATTGTCTTCTGTACTGATTTTTACCTTCCATACTTCAATATGATTTTTTAAAAATAAAATTTTCACTCCCTCTATCAATAGAGATTAATGTTTCACCATTACAGTATGAATGTAATGCAAAGTATTCTCTTTCACATTGTGACCTTTACCACAGATCTATTTTTTTTTCATAGCTTATTGTGGGAATAAATAGTTTGAATAGAATTCCAATAATGCATTTATAAAAACAAACTTTTATCCTTTGAACTGCTAAATGTTAACCTTGCTATAAAACATGTCATTCTTTTTGTTATTGAAAAGCAGTAAGAGGTAGGGATGTAGAATAATAATCCATAAATGATTATGGTTAGAATTAATTAAAGTTAACCTAAAATGAGTATTTATAAATGTTCAGCAATGCTATATAAAAATATTTCATTATTATTGTAAAATTTATATTATGAGTTTATTCTTTGAAGAGTCATTTATTGAGGAAGACACTGTGTGATTCAGCATTGGCTCCGCAGCCAAAACAAAACCTAACTCACTGCCATTGACTCATTTCGACTCATTGTGTTTCCGAGGTTGTAAATCTTTATGGAAGTAGATCACCCCATCTTCCTTCCGTGGAGCAGCTTGTGGGCTGGAACTGGCAACCTTCCAGTTAGCAGTCAGATGACTTAGGCACTGTGCCACCAGAGCTCCTTCAGCATTGTTCCAGGGATCCGCAGTTCTTCTCATCAGTCAACCTTTTCTAAAAGCTAGTTTGTGCTTGAAAGATATATTTTTATAGATTGATTAGTCCCTGAATATAAATCAATCATATGTCTTTAAAAGTTATAATTTAAAACCTACTTTAGAGCTTGTAGGTAAAACAAATTAGAAGTGCTAAGAATGTTCCCTCTAATTGAGAACAAAGAGAATTTTTCATGTAGCCTAAAAAGTCAGTTGTTAGTTGCTGATTTCAACGCATAGTGAACTTATCTATCTCTAACAGAAAGAAACACTGCCTAGTCCTCTGTCATCCTCACAATTGTCGGTATGTTTGAGCCCATTGTTGTAGCCACTGTGTCAATACATCTCCTTGAGAGTCTTCATTTTTGTCAACTCTCTACTTTACCAAGCATAATGTCCTTTTCCAGGGAATGGTCCCTTCTAATAACATGCCCAAAACGCATGCGATGAAGTCTCGCCTTTATTACTGCTAAAGACCATTAGGACTTTACTTCAGCCAAGGAAGATTTGTTCGTTGTTCTGGCAGTCCATGGTATATTTAATATTCATTACCGACACCATAATCCAAAGTTACTAATTCTCCTTTAGCCTTGTGTATTGGCTAGCTGTTGCATACATATGGGACATTTGAAAATACCATCTCTTGTCAGGTGCACCTTAGTTCTTGAAGTGATATCTTTACTTTGGGAAACTTTAAGGAGGTCTTTTGCAGTAGATTTGCCCAATGTGATATGTCATTTGATTTCTTCACTGCTGCTTCCATGAGAGCTCTGGTAGCATAGTGCCTAAGGCACTTGACTACTAACCAGAAGGCTGGCGGTTCAAACCCACCAGCCACTCCTCGGAAGGAAGGTTGGGCAATCCTGCTTCTGTAGTGATACTGCCTCGGAAGCCCAAGGAGAGGTCGCTATGAGTAGGGGCTGACTTGATGGCAAATAACAACAACAACAACAGCTTCTATGGGTGTTGATGGTGAATCCAAGTAAAATGAAATCCTTGACAACTTCAATCTTTTCTCCATTGATAATGGTGTTACTTATTGATCCAGTTGTGAGGATTTTTGCTTTTTTTATGTTGAGATGTAATCCATACTGCAGGTTGTAGTCTTTGATCTTCATCAGTAAGTACTTCAAGTCTTTTTGACTTTCAGCAAGTAAGGCTGTGTCATCTTCATATTACACACAGGTTGTTAATGAGTGCTCTTCCAATCCTGATGTGACATTCTTCTTCATAAATTCCAGCCTCTTGGATTATTTGCTCAGTATACAAATTGAATAAGTATGGTGAAAGAATACAACCCTGACACACAGTTTTTCCTGATTTTAAGCTACACAGTATCTCTTTGTTCTGTTCAAGCCACAGCCTCTTAGTCTATGTACAGGTTCCTAATGAGCACGATTAAGTGTTCTGGAATTCTCATTCTTTTCAATGTAATTTGTAATGATCCACACTGGCCAGTGCCTTTTCATAGTTAGTAAAACACAGGTAAACATCTCTCTGGTATTCTTTACGTTCAGCCAAGATCTATCTGACATCAGCAATGATATCCCTGGTTCCATGTCCTCTTCTGAATCTGGCTTCAATTTCTGACAGTTTGTTTCCAGTCAATATACTGCTGCAACAATTTTTGAAATATCTTCAGAAAAAATTTACTTGTGTGTGTTATTAATGATTGTGTTTGATGACATCTGAATTCTGTTGGATCACTTTTCTTAGGAATGGGCACAAATGTGGATTTCTTCCAGTCAGTTTCCCAGATAGCTGTTTTCCAAATTTCTTGACATGATGCCTGAGCACCTCCAGTTCTGCATCCATTTGTTGAAACATTTAAACTGGTATTCTGTCAATTCTTGGAGGCTTGTTTTTCTCCAATTCTTTCAGTAGAGCTTGGATCTCTTCCTTCAATACTATCAAGTCTTGATCATATGCTATTTCCTGAAATGGTTGAATGTCGACCAATTCTTTTTGGTTCAGTGACTCTGTATTTCTTCCATCTTCTTTTTATGCTTCCTATATCATTAAATATTTTGCCCATAGAATCTCTTAATATTGCAACTTCAGGCAAAGATTTTTTTTTTCCAGTTCTTTCAGCTTGAGAAATGCTAAGTGTATGCTTCCCTTTGGTCTTCTAACTCCTGTTTTTTGCACATTTTATTATAGTATTTTACTTATTCTTCCCAAGCCACCATTTAAAATCTTCTGTTCAGCTTTTACTTCATCATTTCTTCCATTTACTTTAGCTACTCTGTGCTCAAGAGCAAGTTTCAAAGTCTCTTCTGAGAACTACTTTGGTCTTTGCTTTCTTCTTTTTTTTAATGATCTTTTGCTTCCATGTATGATATCCTTGCTGTCATCTCACAGCTTGTATGGTCATTAGTGTTCAATGCATCAAATCTATTGTTGAGATAAACTCCAAGGTCAAGTGGGATATACTCAAGGTTGTACTTTCACAAGGATGGACTTGATTTAACTTGAACTTCATAAGAACAATTGATGGTCTGTTTTGAAGCCTGACCTGGGCCTTGTTTTGACTGATAATATTTAGCTTATTTATTTATTTATTATTGTGATTTGGGTGAAAATTTACAGGGCTAATTCACTTTCCATACAGCAGTTCACATACACTTTTTCTCATGACATTGACCACAATTTACCACAATGCAACAGCTCCCCTCCTACTTCTTCCCCATAGTTAGCTCTTCCCTGTGTCCATCCCTCCATGCACTACTGCCCCCTGAGCTGTCTCCCTGTGCATAAGCAGCCCTTCTTTCTCCCATGATTGTTCTCTGCAAGGAGTTTATCTACCTCAGGTAAATGTTCAATGCATATGCCTATCTTTTGTTTGGCTGGAAACCACGGGTGTGGGTTCAATTCCAGACCTGAAGGGCAGCTAGGGGCCATAGTCTCAGTGGTTCCACCAGGCTCTATTGGACCAGCAAACCTGGTCCTCACCCCACTTTTTTTTTCTCCAAATGATTTTGAGTTTTATTCCACATTGTTCTCCCTGTCCATCCAGGATCTCCTACATAGATCCCCTTCCAAGGGGATGACAGTAGTAGCTGGGTACCATCAAGTTCTTCTGGTATCATAGTCATATAGGCTGTAGATTGGATGGTGTACCAGTTGCTAGGACTAATTGTTTCCATGAATTTTTGGTTTTCTTCATTCTTCTTTGCTCTGGATGAGGAAAGACCCATCATTGCATCTAGATGGCAGCTTGCAAGCCTTTAAGATCCCAGTCACTACTTGCCAAAGTAGGAGGTGTAACAATGTTTTGTGTAGTATGTTATGCCAATTGAGTTTGATGTCCTCGAGCCCACAGGTTCAACAACTCGGTCCCTCTGGGTAGCTGGCTGTGACCAAGCAGTGACTACAACATTGCCTCTTGTCAGCTCTACTACACACCTTATCATACACATAAATTTATAGGACAATTGTCTGTCAACCCTATACACATTCTTGGGTACACTCCCCACTTCATAGACATACCTAATAGCTGAGGCTGTCCACCCATCTATCCACCCACCTATCCATATTTGCCTTCACTGCCAATGTAGTACTATATGCGCAAAAGGGTTCATCTTTGTTGTCTGTACCTCCCATGTACCTCTCTATGTCTTTCTTTTCCTCAGTGCAACCATATTGATCACTCACATATGGTACATTGCCCTTCTCTTCACCCAAATCAATACTTATCTCTATCTATCTCACAGGGTTACCTACCCTCTCCTCCCACCCCTGGTAACCAACAAAGAAAATTTCCTTCCATAGATAAACGTTTCCTTGACTTTTAGAATAACGAACTAATACAATATTTGCCCTTTTGTGATTGACTTATTTCACTCAGCATAATGTATTCCAAGTTCATCCACGTTATGCAGTGTTTTGCAGATCGTGCATTATTCTTTAGGGTTGCATAGTATTCCATTGTGTGTATTTAGCATAGTTTGGTTATCCATTCCTCCATTGATGGACACCTAGGTTGTTTCCATCTTTTGGCTATTGTAAATAGTGCTGCAATGAACATGAGTGCCCATATGTCTGTTCTTGTCATGGCTCTCACTTCTTTAGG
>NW_006922039.1:1680302-1681205 GCF_000298275.1 Orycteropus afer afer
GTAGTGCTTTGCTTATCCGAGGTCTCTTTCCTTTCCATATAAATTTAGTGATTGGTTTTTCCATATCCCTAAAGAATGTTGATGAGATCTGGATTGGAATTACCTTGAATGTATAGATTGCTTTGGGTAGAATTGACATTTTCACAATGTTCAATCTTCCTATTCATGAGCATGGGTAATTCTTCCATTTATGTAGATCTCTTATGGTTTTGTGAAGTAGTTTTTTATAGTTTTCTTTGTACGGGTCTTTTGTGTCCCTGGTAAGATTTATTCCCAAGTATTTTATTTTTTTGTTAGCTATTGTAAACAGTATTGATTTGCTTATTTCTTTTTCAGCAATCTCTTTGCTGGTGTAGAGGAATCCAACTGATTTTTGGATTTTGATCTTATATCCTGCCACAATGCTGAATCTCTCAATTAGTTCCAGTAGATTTTTGACTGAGTCTCTTGGATTTTCTAGGTATAGGGTGATATCATCAACAAATAGAGATAGTTTGACTTCTTCTTTACCAAAATGGATGCCTTTGATTTCACTTTCTAGCCTTATGGCCCTGGCTAGGACTTCCAGTACAGTGCTGAGTAGAAGTGGCGATAGTGGGCATCCTTATCTGGTTCCTGTTCTCAAGAGGAATGGTTTCAGTCTCTCTCCATTGAGAATAATGTTGGCTCTTGGTTTTTCATAGATGACCTTTATTATGTTGAGGAAGGTCCCTTCTATTCTTATTTTGCTCTGAGTTTTGACCAGGAATGGATGTTGCATTTTATCAAATGCCTTTTCTGTGTCAATTCATATGATCATGTGGTTCTGCTCCTTTGTTTTATTTATGTGGTGGATGACGTTGATTGTTTTTCTAATGTTGAACCATCCTTGCATACCTGATATGAACCTCACTTGGTCATAAT
>NW_006922039.1:1683170-1687980 GCF_000298275.1 Orycteropus afer afer
TTTTCTTTTGGGGTCTATCCTGTTTGGGGTTTGTTGGACTTCCTGAATGGATATATTCTCATCTTTCATCATGTCAGGGAAGTTCTCCTCCAGCAGATCTTGGACAATTTTCTCAGTGGTTTTATTTTTCTGTTCCTGTTCTGGAATTCCAATAACACGTAGATTATTCATTTTGATTGTATCCCACATGAACCTTAGGCTTTCTTCATTTTGTTTTGATTTTTTTTTCCAAATAATCCCTTCCCAAATAAGTATTCATATATTTGTCTTTAATCTCATTAATTCTGTCTTCCATTACATCAATTCTACTCCTTTGCCCTTCCAATGTATTATCTATTTCTGACAATTTAGTATTAGTCTTCTGGATTTCTATCTGCAAATTTAGAATAATTTCTAATTTTTCATTTATTTTGTCATTTTATTCTTGTATTTTCTTCCAAAATTCTTCTAGGTTTTTTTCTGTGTTTTCTTTGGTCTGTCTATCAATCCTTTGAAGATATCTAAATATAATTCTTTTAATTTCCTTATCAGAGAGTTCCAATGCTGCTTCTCCCTCAGGGATGTGTTCTGGATCTGTATCCTGCTCCATTGTTTCTACCACTTTATCTTGCTTCTTTGTGTGGACTGTGATGGTCTGTTTTCTCTCAGATATTGTGGCATTGTTGCATTTAGATCTCTGTTAACTGTTTTTGAAGAGCAGCCAAGGGTGATTCAGGCTCTTCTTGGTGTTTTTTTCTTTTTCTTTTTTTTATTGTTGACCCATTGGTGGAGAAGAAAGTGGTGGCTCTCACTCAGTAAGTGAAGTTTTAGGAGGTGTGTGAGTAGTTGTGTCTTATGCGGACTGTTGCTGTCTCCCTCTCAGTTAGAGAAAAATAACAATTGAATAACCACCAAAAAAAAGTAAAAGCATATGGATAAAAATGTACACCATGTAATCACACAGGAACAGTAACCAGAAAAAGAAGAAGAGAAATCCTGCAACATCTGAGGTAGGGCACTAAGAGTAAAAAGGTAGAGAAGGAGAATAATGAAAAAAAGGGAAAAATGCAAAAAGAAAAGCAAGGAATGGGATTATCCATGAGAAAACTGGAAAAAAAATATATTTTTTTTTTCAACCAGGAACAGGGAAAAGAAAAAAAGCTGAAAACTAGGACCTGGCAGGTGAAGAATAAAGTATAATAGTAAAAAGGACAAAAGTATTAATAATAATAGTAGTTTTAAAATAGATAAATACAAGCAAGCTAATCATCAGAAAAAAGAAAGCGAAAAAGAAAAAAATAAAAATAAAAAAAGAGAGAAAAAAAAAATCAGTGGAGGACAGGGCAGGGCATCCAGGCTCTGTCTGAGCGTCTGAGCACACAGACTGGGATGGAGTTCCTGCGGGCCCAGAAGGGGAGTGGGAGTGAGGGATGGCCGCAACTTCACTCACCAAGTGGCTGTGTGGTATAAGAGTAACAAGAAGAATGTCACACCTTTACAGTCGTGCAAGTGTTTCCTTGGGGTTGCTGGCAAGCAGAACCTGTTCTTAAGCCTCTGGAATTTGGGAGAGTGCTGTCTCTTTAAATATCCAAAATGGTCAAGCCTCATGTAAACATTCAAAATGGCAGCACCCTCTGGACAGGCAAACATCCACAGTGTAACCCTCTTTCCTCTTCCCCGCTGCTTCAGCTTTTATTCCTCAGACACCAGAGCAATCCTCCGTGCAGTCCCTTCCAAGCAGGGCTGATTTTTAGGTTTATTCTTAGGTCCTACCACCACTCGGGAATCTCCAAGCTGTCTGTGCCATTAGGATCGCTCAGGATTGCTGCCAGACTGCAGTTCTGTATGTCTCCTTTTTTGGTATTTTCATGCAAATTCTTCTGCTAGTTGGGGATTGTTGTTGTTGTTGTTATGTGCTGTCGAGTAGGACCCACCTCATAGTGACCCCTCCTTTAGCTTCTGAGGCAGTATCACTATGGAAGTAGATTGCCCCATCTTCCTTCCGAGGAGCGGCTGGTAGGTCCTTCCCTTCAAGGCTCAGGGGTCCAGGATCATCTTCTGTGTTGATTGGTTCCCCTTTTCTTTGTTGAAGAGGGTTTGTGCAGTCTTTCTGCCTATTCTGCCATCTTGGAATGAGTCTCTCAATATTTAGTTTCTACATTGGCTCTTTCCACAGATGTAGCCAATTTGCTTTATGTGTATTCCATCTGGTGAGGTCCATATTTATTGTCTTCAAGTATATTGTAGAGAAAAGGTATTTGCCATGAATAAGTTATTGGTCTTACAAAATTATAGTATGCAATATCCAGTGTTTTGTCTATTACCTAGGCCCTATTTTCCAACTATTGATCCTTCTTCTTCTTTTCCACTTTTTGCATTCCAATCAGCAGTAATTATCAATGCATCTTGATTGTAGATCTTGGTAAAAACCTTCTATTTCTTCCACTTTTTCTTAGTGGTTGGTGCATAAATTTGAATATTTATATGAACTAGTCTTCCTTGTAGGGGTATAGGTATTATCCTATCACTGACAACACTGCACTTCAGGATGCATTTTAAAATGTTCTTTTTGATGATGCATGCGATTGCGTTCCTCTTCCATTTGTTATTCCTGGCATAGGAGTCTATATGATTGTCCAATTCAAAATGGCCAATACCAGTCCATTTCAGCTCACTAATGTCCAGAGTATTTATTTTTATGCAGTGCATTTCTTTTTTGCTGACTTCCAATATTCTAAGATTCATAGTTTGCACATTCCATGTTCTGATTATTAATGGATATTTGTCGTTGTTTCTGCTCATTTTGCGTCTTGCCACATCAGCTTTACCCCATCCATGTCATTAAGATCAACTCTACTTTGAAGACTTCCCCATTCATATTTTGAGTGCCCTCCAACCTGAAAGGCTTTTCTTACAGTGCAATATCAGGCAATGTTCAGGTGTTATTCATAACGTTTTTACTGGCTGTTTTTTTTTTTTTTTTTTTAAGAAGTAGGTTGCCAGCTTCCTCTTCCTACTCTGTCTTACCTTGGAAGCTCCTTTGAAACCTGTCTACCATACATGATCCTCTTGGTATTTTAAATATCAGTGACATATTTTCCAGCATTACAGCAACATGCAAACTACCACTGTGCCAAAAACTGACAGATAAGTGGTGGGAATAATTTAGTAAGAATAATTAAATCTTAGGATCTTTTAAAGAAACAGAAAAATCAAATCCTAGATTGAAATTTTCTAGTCTGAATGCCAGTATGAAATAGCTATCTAAAAAATCAAAGAGAAAAATTTGAATTTCAGAGGACATCATATTCCAGACATCTCAAACCGTACCTGTCAGCCTCTGTTTTACTTTCTTTCTGGGACCATAACCTCAAGATAACCTTTCTTAAAATGCATTTATGTGTAAATCCGGTCAGTATCTGGGGCATTCTGGACCTTTGATAGTTCCACAAACACGAATATTTTCACCTGGAGAGAACTTCAAAATCCTAAGATGTCATGGCAAAAGAAATATTATTATGCATATGATCCAGTATAATATGTATCAGTGATATTTTATTACTAGTATTCTCTGTAGGTTTGGATGATATGAAAGTAATCTCTACATTAACCTTAAACTTTCTGAGTTGGCTTTGAGTCACTTAAGATTTTTTTTTTCTTTTTTTAATTCTCTGTTTCAACTATTTAGAAAGTTAGCATGTCTTTTCCCAAGGCATATGAGCATATTATTTAGAGTAATAATAAAAATCCATCTTCCTAGAAATTTGATGTCTTGCCTTATTGTTTCCAGTTATTAATAAGAAAGGAATTTTTCATGAAAATATAATTTTCTCTGTATTAGAAAGTCTGTTCAAATGAGTTCTAGCATCTAGTCTCAAAATAAAAATGTAATGCCACCGACCAAAAAACCAAACTCACTGCTGTCAAGTTGGTTCCAACTCATAGAGACCCCTCCTTGGGTTTCTGAGGCAGTATCTCTATGAAAGTAGATTGCCCAGTCTTCCCTCTGAGTTTAATGCCACAGGAAGGAAGCAAATATCTTCAAATTAAAATTAATAAATACACATTTCTTTGATTTTAAGATAAGTAAACAAGTTACCATTGAATGGATTCTGGTTCATGGTTACTCTGTGTTTCAGAGTAGAACTGTGCTACTTAAAGTTGGCAAGGCTATAATCTTTCTGAAGCAGATTGACAAGCTTCTCTTTGTATGCACTTCTGGGTGTGGTTTGCAATTGTCTACAAACATAAGTGTTGACCTTCAAACCAACCTAGTGACTCTATGGAATAGCAGAACTGGTCATCTGTTTCCATAAAAGAAGACAACCAAGAAAGTTCTATGGAACTTTTCTACTCTGTAACACATAGGTTTGCCATGAGCCAGGGCTGTCTTGATGACAGTTAAAACCATCCAACATTTAGCCAGTGCCTTTAGTCATAAAATCACTCAGTTGAAAGGGTCCTAGTTGTCATCCTTTCATAAAGGATAATTTTGAAAGAAAAAAAAAAATACTTTCTGTAAATCACTTTCTTTAAATGGCAGAACTGGGGCTAAAACTCATCTTGTAACCTGAACTCTAATGGTCATTTCACTAAACTGCACTGATTATCACTTAATAAATCTTCATGAGGAATGCAAAAAATATATATGTTAAAGGTATAATCATTGCTCTTTTGGAGTGTATAATAAGAGATATATATATATGAAATGACAACTCAAACAAAAAAAAAAAAACAAACTCACTGCCATCAAGTTGGATCTGACTCATAGTGACCACTCCTTGGGTTTCTGAGACAGTATCACTATGGAAGTAGATTGCCCAATCTTCCT
>NW_006922039.1:1688655-1693503 GCF_000298275.1 Orycteropus afer afer
CCCCTCCCTCCTACCCTTGGTATCTAGTAATAATATTTGGTATATATATATATATATATATACATAATGCTTTCATGGGAGCTCTGGTGGCATAGTGCCTAAGGCATTTGACTGCTCACCTGAAGACTGTTGGTTTAAACCCACCAGCCACTCCTTGGAAGGAAGGTTGGGCAATCTTCTTCTGTAGTGATATTGCCTCGGAAACCTAAGGAGGGTTGTTTATGAGTCGGATCCGACTTGGTGACAGTGAGTGAGTGAGTGTAATGCTTTCATAAGCCATTTTGATATCGTTGTGTTGTATGTTTATCTTATTTAAAAATTATTAATTTACTCTTTTATGTCACTGTGACATGCTGAGTGATAATAAATGAATTTATTATTAAGAAAACCTTAGTCATTAATTTGTTAAGCCACTATTTCCTTCTTTTTCTTATTGTGACAAATGAGTCCTAATTATAATTAATTGTCAAATTTGATCATTTGAGGTTTCCTTGATGAATTATTCAAGGAATTTCAGTGTAAGTTATTTAACTCTAAAGAAGAGCAAATTATGCTTTGTCTTTTTTGCAAGGGTTAACACTGGTTGTAGGTTATTTTTATCCCTACCACTTATTCAACTTCCCTGCACAAGAACCTCTAATGACACTCTTTAGGTTACAGAGATAATTTCAAAGTAATTAGAGGTCCTAAATGTTTGGGAAGGGTTAGTGAGTATGGGTTAGGTATAGAGAAAGGAGGTAATACTCTTACTTCAACCACAATAATTGCACTTTCATCTGTCTTCTGTGTTTTGGCTTTGGTTTGGCTTAAGTGTGTAAGATAAAGGTAGGGAAGTCATTTACAAAGTTTCAATTTTTTTTCTTTATGCACATTTGATTTCACAGCCCTGACTACAATCCCCAACCATAAAAAAACTCTCTTCCTTTCTCCTCCCTGTAACTACTCCCTCCCTGTGCCCTTCTTATCTATGCATTCTTGTCTGTCCAGCTTTCCCTCTATGTGAATGATGTCCTTCTCTTGTCTCATGGCTGATTGATACAAGGGGTCCATCTCCCTGGGGTAGGTGTTCTGCATGTAGGTCTTTCTACTGTTGGGGTGAGAGCCAATCCAGAGGAGTCATTTCTAGGCCCAAAGGATAATCCAGGGCCAAAGTCTCAGAAGTTCCACCAGTCTCTATCCAACCAGTAATAATTCTGGTCGTTTTTGTGGTTTTTTTTTTTTTAATTTTTATTGTGATTTGGGTGAAAATTTACAGAACAAATTCACTTTCCATACAGCAGCTCACATACACTTTGTCTCATGGCATTGACTACAATTTACCACAATGCAACAGTTCCCCTCCCACTTGCTCCCCATAGTTACCTCTTCCCTATGTCCTTTCCTCCCATGCACTCCCACCCCCCCCCCCAGCTGTCTCCCTGTGCGTACACAGCCTTTCTATTCTCCCATGATTGATCTCTTCAAGGAGTGTATCTACCTAATGCTCAGCTCATATGCATATGTTTTATTTGGCTGGAAGCCACAGGAGTGGGTTCAATTCCAGATCTAAAGGGCAGCTAGGGGCCATAGTCTCTGTGGTTCCATCAGGCAAGCAAACCTGGTGTTTTCTTGTTGTTGTTGTTTGTTTGAATTATTTTGAGTTTTGTTCCACATTGTTCTCCCTCTCTATCCAGGATCTCCTACATAGATGCCCCTCTGAGTGGTTGACAGTGATAGCTAAACACCATCTAGTTCTTCTGGTCTCATAGTCGTATAGGTTGAATATCACATGGCGTACCAGTCACTTGGACTAATTGTTTCCATGCATCTTTGATTTTCTTCATCCTTTTTTGCTTTGGATGAAGAGAGACCCATCATTGCATCTAGATGGCCAGTTGCAAGCTTTTAAGATTCCAGCCACTATTCACCAAAGTAGGATGTGGAACAATGTTTTGTGTGGTATGTTATGCCAATTGAACTTGATGTCCCCTGTGACTCTGGTCCCAAGCCCACAACTCCAACTACTTGCTCCCTCTGAGCAGCTGGCCGTGGCCAATAAGTGACTACAACCTTGTCCCTCGTCAGCTCTACTATATACCTGGGAACATACAAATACACATGTAGAATCATTGTCTGCCAACCCTATACATGGTCTGGGGCACACTCCTCCCTGCAAAGACATACCTAATAGTCCAGCCTGTGCACCATCTATCCACGTGTATATCTATGTTTCCCTTCACTGACAACACAGTATACTGTATGTGCAAAAGGTAGAACAAGACTTTTATGTACTTGGTTGCACCAATTGAGCATGATGTCCCCCAAGACTATGGTACTGAGCCTGCAGACTCTGTGATTTTCTCTTTCAAGGTGTTTGGTTGTCTCTGAGAAGCTACTCCAACCTTGTCCTCTGTTACTTCTGTAATATATGTGGATAATTTTGTAGCACAAGTACATATGTAAGATTTTCTTTAGCCAAATCTATCCTTGGTCTTGGGTATATTCCTATTCAACTACCCCCACCTGATCTTCTCACCAGTCTATGCATTTAACTATAGCCTAGTGTTTGGTGCCAGTGGGAATGCAGTATTTTGCATGTAATAGTATTTGCCTCTGTTGTCTATATCTTTTGTGCATGTTTTTGTGTCCTTCCTTTCGCCATTGTCACCATACTGGTCACAGACTCTTTCCATACTGCCCCTCCTCTCATTCAAACCAACATGCTATGTTGTTGTTGTTATGTGCCATTGAGTTGGATCCAACTCATAGCAACTTCTCCTTGGGTTTCCAAGGAGGTGTAACTATGGAAGTAGATTGCTCACTATATATTTTTTTTAAATCATTTGCCTAAAGGATGAAAATCGAAGTTATTCAATGTTCTTCACATCTAATTATACTTTGCGCTTCTGTTTCCACAATGCAAACACTTTGTTTTATGCAAATTTATGTCCTGAACATCCCCTGAATGTACCTTGTGGTTTCTTGCTCTGTGCCTTTGCTTGGACATGCCATCTTCCCCTGGGAAGCTCTCCTTTAATATTCTCCACCCCTTACACCCTTATCAAAATATGATCTTTCAAGTTTAGATTTACTTTAAACTTCTTCCTTGAATTCTTCTAAGCTATAATACCTGGAAGTAACTTCTCTGTCTTCTGAATTGCAATATCATTTCCCATTTATTCTTGTCCTCTGCTTTATATTGTCCTTGTATATGTCTACTATATTAAAAATTCCTTGCTTAGGTACTCAATAAATATGTGTTGAATGAAGAAAATAATAAGTGAGGCATTCATGGATTACAAATTATGGAAAAGTAATAAAGTTTTACTTTTACCGTTCTTCAAGTTGCATGCAATAATAAAGCAGTGAAAATACATGTTTATCAAGAAAGAGAGGCTTCTCAGTTAGTCCAAGGGACTAGTGGACCATGTGATACTCAACCTTCAGGACCCTGAGACTAGAGAATTATACGGTGCCTGTGTACCACTGCTGACTGCTCTGAAAGGGATCACAATAGGAGGTCCTGAATAGAGTGGGAGAAAAATGTGGAACAAAACTCAAAATCATTAAAAAAAACAAAGACCAAGCTCACTGGTCTGATAGAGACTGGTGGAACCCCTGAGACTGTGGTCTTTAGACACCCTTCAGCCACTAACCCCCATGGCTCAACTTTCAGCTAAATAGTTGGCCTATGGGGTGAACAAAAACAGCAGAGAAGTATGCCCTCCTTAGAACAATCAAACATAAGACATCAAAAGGGCAGCATTTGCTCAGGGATAAATCTCAGAAAGCAAAAATAGGTAGGAAAGAAGGGTAAATGGAAATGGTAACCACAGGGAAGAAGTGGGAAGAGTGCTGTTACATTGTGGGAAGTGCATTCAGTGTTATGAAACAAAACATGTATGAACAGTAGAATTGAAAATCAATTTGTTCTGTAAAATTTCACTCAAATCACAATAAAAGAAAAAAAAAACAATGAAGAGATTTCTACTCAATACCTTGTAATATTATAACTCCAGGAAACTCTGATTTTTTCTGAACCATAGTTGCTAAATTTAAAAATTAAAAATGTATTACTCTGCAACAATTTATCTTATAGGAATCATAGATATATGTGTTTTAATTAGCTCTTCAATATTTAACATTTCAACACTTTGAATGTTAAACTTGAAATAGATTTTTAATTTCTCTTGAGGCATTTCCAAATTCCAGGATTAATCCTTTAAGACAAAGGTCTGGCATTCACATATAATCATAAGGGTATTTTTTTTCCTTATAGCCTGTAACATTTGATTTACTTGAAAAAATATTTTCAATTTTAAAATTAATTCATGATGGCATCTAGAATAAATTATTGAACTCAACAGAGAATGAAGAAACAGTTCTTTGTACCATGTTTTTGGATTATCCAAGTGATCTATTGTACATAAATAACAATAAAAACTCACTCACTGCTGTTGAGTTGGTCCCAACTCATAGCGACCCCTCCTTGGGTTTCCAAGGCAGTATCTCTACAGAAGTAGATTGCCCAGTCTTCCTTCTGAGGAGTAGCTGGTGGGTTTGAACCACTAGCCTTCTGGTCAGCAGTCAAATGCTTTAGGCACTATGCCACCAGAGCTCCCTAAATAACAATGGAGGTCAAAATTAGTATTAGTGATTTAGCATTAATGCAGTTATAGACAGATAATGAAGCTATGGAAAAGTGAATTCTTAAAAAATAATTCTGGCGATTTCTTCTTTCAGCAAATTTATTTTATAATTGTTGTTGCTGTTGTTATGTGCCGTGGAGTCAGACCTGACTCATAGCAACCCCTCCTTGGGTTTCCGAGGCAGTATCACTATGGAAGTAGATTGCCCCATCTTCCTTCC
>NW_006922039.1:1694008-1701042 GCF_000298275.1 Orycteropus afer afer
GAGGTTCATTAAATTTCAGAGGAAAGATTCAACATCTCTAGTAACCTTGGGTCCCTTCAATGAAATGCTCTAATTTATACATCAAAGTAAGAATAAGCATGCTGAAACACAAGGCCCAAAGAAATAACTCAAAGTTTCTACCAAAATGTAGTTCAGCAATTGCACAGTCCATGAAATGCTCATTAGCAAGCAGAGGCAATATGTACTGAGTATACAGGTTCACTTTTGCGTATTAATGAGCAATGTGTAATAACATTTATGATTCTTGCTGTTCTACATGCAGGGAACATTGAGATTAGAGTTGGGCTATATAAATGTCAAATGGATTTATTGTCATGCATACTGCTGTTTTAAAACAGTGGTCTCGTAACAGCCACAAATGTCCCATTTATATGCAGGTACTTGGCACCTACCTTATTTCTTGAGCCACAGATTATTTCTGCTGTAGATTTCCAACTTACAACACGAACTACCACCAACAGTTTTATGAAGCCATATGCCCTTCAGAAAAAATATAATTTTGGTTTTCCTGCCACAATAATGCACATTATCTTAATGTTTCATAATAATCTTTCATTTAAAGGAGGGCAAACCTAGATGTCAGGTAAAAAAATCCAGCTAATATGTAACTAAACAAGACTATAAGTGCTGGAATTAAA
Source organism: Orycteropus afer afer (assembly GCF_000298275.1). Lineage (NCBI taxonomy): Eukaryota > Metazoa > Chordata > Mammalia > Tubulidentata > Orycteropodidae > Orycteropus > Orycteropus afer. Next base: position 1,694,668 of record NW_006922039.1, read on the forward strand.
ATATAGTTTTCTGCTTTACTAGCAGCATGAGATCTCAACATAAAATTTCCAAACCACAAAAAGGGAAGAGAGTGGAATACATTTATTCATTCATTCTAAAGCATCCTTAAATACTTCAAAATCAGAAAACAATGACATTAATATCTTTGCTGCTTTCTCCTCCTTCAGTACAATGACTTGTCTGACTAGCCAACCCTCACAGCCCTTCTCCACATGTACTTTAGAATATAATTAAATCAATGTCTTATAAAATTAATACTTATATAATTTTTTAAAAAAAATTTGTCACATTGTTAAATTTTTGTATGCAAACTAGGTATGCACATGTATTGTTTTGGTTGTAATGCCTTCTTGACATTATCTGTCAAATTGTGAAAAAAAAAATTAAAGAGATATAGTAGAACCAGAACTTGTTAACAGCAAACTACCTATGTGTCATAACTATTTAGAGTACAGTATTGGGTGTAGATATTCCACAATAAACAACAGTACTTCATTAGAATAGGTATGATATTATAAAAATGAGGATGGAATTTTGAGAGGCCCCTAGCAATTCAATAATTTCCCAAAACAAAGTGAACTCATTAGTAGTAGAACCTTCTGTTCTCCATTATTTCATTATTTTCAAATAAACTTGTTTACAGGATACATGTATTCGATCCAAGTTGAACAGATAGCACACTGCTTGGTAAATAGTTGGTGCCCTTAAATGCATATTAAATACTTAAGATATATTTGTGCATTTTCTGTATTTACCTTATGCATTTATTTACCTGTTAAGTAAAAACGTATTTTTTTAATATTTTGAAAAATTAAAAAGAGGCTTTTTCACAATAGTATTTTTGTGTTCTTGTACATTTTGAGACAATAAATAGATTTGTGGTTTTGATTACATCTTGACATTTGCGTTAACATGATCTATCATAACTGCTTCAAAACACACTATCAGAATGGAGCAAGGTGAAAAAGGTCGAGATAAATATGCTACAATTCTTTTCAAACAATACTAATTAATCCCTTTACCTATACTACTTAATAAAGTTAGTGACTTGTAGAGTGGCACAACTTTTTAAAAATTTTCTAGCATGTTGTTAGCTGCACTTTAGTCAGCCCCCAGCTCATGATGACCACATGCACAATGGAACTAAACACTGCTCTGTTCTGTGGCATCCCAATAAGTTGGGGATCTGAACATTGTGGTCCATGGGGTTTTCAATGGCTAAGTTTTGGAAGTACTTCACTAGGCTTTTCTTTTTAGTTCATCTTAGTTTGAAAGCTCCTCTGAAACTTCTTCAGCTTAATAATAACACACAAGCCTTTACTGACAGATGTCTGGTGGCTGTTCTTGAGATGTACTGGCTGGGAATAGAGCCTGGATCTCAAGAATTCTATCACTGAACCAGCAATACCCTCTTCTAAGATACAGGGCTAAGTAAAGAGAGTAGCTTAGTTAAAATGAAGATTAAGCATAGGTAGAATTTCATTTTTGATGAAGTAATTTTAAATATTAATTATTACAGTTATATTTTACACTCTGATTATAAGCCTTATATTTTTATGATAACACTCTAGACAAACGAGTCATGCCTTTTAGACTCATGAATGAAGGCTGAGCAAAACACATGACTTATTGTGGAAAAGGTCTTCTGTCTTTCACATAGTAATTGTCTTAACTATGACTGTCGTTGTTAGGTGCCATCAAGTCACTTTCAATTCATAGCGAGTCCATGTGACAGAATAGAACTACCTCATCTGTTTAAATAAGTTGTAACCAATATGAGAGCAGCTTGCCATGTCTTTTTCACACAGAACCACTGAGTGGGTTCAAACCAACTACCTACCTTTCAATTTGCAGCTGAGCTCTTATCTTCGCACCACTAAAACAAACAAACAAACAAACAAACAAAAAACCCTATTGTCTTCGATTCAATTCCAACTCATGGAGACCTTACAGGACAGCGTAGAACTGTTCCACTAGGGTTTACAAGGCTATATGTATACAGAAGCAGACTGCCACATCTTTCTCTTGCAGAGTAACTTATGTGTCAAATCACCTACCTTTCGTTTAGCAGCCAGCTGAGAGCTTGACCAGTATGTTACCAGGGATCCTTAACAGTGGGCAAAATAAAATTTATTTGAACATTGCTTTGTCTTTTAAAGCATACTTTTTTCAAGGTTAACAAAATTAATAGCATAGGATTCCTCATAAACACTGATATGTAGTGTGTGCACATTAGCTTCTGAAATCATTTAATCACTCAAGAAATTTTTTTTAGCATTATTTAAAAAAGTATTTCTGGAAGATAGTACACATTCAAGTGTTGGATACTTTTGCTCTAATCAATTATTAACCTATCTGACCACATTTTGTTGTCTTGATAGCATAAGCATGAAGCATGTCCAATAAGCAAGCACATCTATTAATTTTTAGGATGAATAGTTATGTATTATGTTTATTTTAAAAAAAACACTTTTATTGTGAGTTGGTTGAAAGTCCATACATGTTTTGCTTCATGACATTGATTGAAATCTCCATAATGTAACAGCTTTCTTCCCACTTCCTCCCTGTGGTTACCTTTTCCCTGTTTCCTTCTTTCCTATGGATTCCTGCCTTCTGAGCTTTGTCCCTGCACAAATGCTGCTCTTCTGATCTTCCATGGCAGATTGTTCTAAGAAGAGAACTTAACCTCATAAGCCTGTCTATTGTTTGGCTGCAGGTTAAGCCATGGGAGTGATTTAAATTTCAGGCCTGAAGAGTGATTAGTGACCATAGTCACTGGGGTTTCACGAGTCTTTATCAGGCCAGTAAAGAAGTTCTGGTGGTAAAGTGGTTAAAGCATTTGGCTGCTAACCAAAAGGTTGGTGGTTTGAACCTAACAGCCACTCTGTGGAAGAAAGAAGGGGTGATCTGCTTAAATAAAGATGTAAAGCTTTGGAAACCCAATGGGGGTCACTGTGAGTTGTAATTGACTTGGTGGCAGTGAGTTTATATTATTATTATTATTAGACCACTAAGCCTAGTTATTTTTATGATCTTAAGTTGTGTTCCACATTTTTGTCCCACTCTATTCAAGATCTCCTATTTTGATCCCTTTCAGAGTGTTTGACAATGGTAGCCAGGCACCATCTAGTTCTTCTGGTCTCAGGATCATGTAGGCTGAGGTTGGCATGGCCCACTAGTCCATTAGATGAATTGTTTCCATGCATATTTGATTTACCTCACTTTTCTTTTTCTTGATGAGGAGATGAATAGTTGCATCTTAGATGACCACTCACAAATTTTTAAGTCTACAATTGATACCAAAGTAGAATAATATTTTTATGTACAGTATTATTCCAATTAAGCTTGATGTCCCCTGGGACCATGGTCCTGAGCCTGCATGTTCAACAACTCACTCCCTCAAGGTGCTTGGTTGTGGCTAAGAAGTTATCCTAAATCTGTCCCTTGTTCAATCTATTATGTATATGGATGTAACACTTATAAATACACATATAGAAATATCACCTACCAAACCTACATATGGTCATTATATTCCTGTCCACCTACCCACACCTGATCATCTTGCCTGTGTATCTATGTATCCACCTGTAGATTAATGTTTGTTGTTATTAATAATGCAGTATTGTGTATGTAATAGTATTTACTTTTGTTGTCTGTACCTCTTGTGCATCTCTCCATGTCTTCCTTTTCCTGAGTGATATTGTGCTGGTCGCCTGCTTTTAATATATTGCTTTGCTTCACCCAAACCTATACTTGTCTCTTACCTAGCTAGCAGTTTTCCCTCCCCTTCCCTCTCCCTGTTAACCAACAAAGAAGTTTCTTTCTGTGTATAAACCTTTCCCTAACTTTTTATAATAGTGGACTCATTCAATATTTGTCCTTCTGTGATTGATTAATTTCATTCAACATAAAGTCCTCCAAGTTCATCAACTTTATGAGGTGTTTCACAAACTCTTCTTTATTCTTTAATATCACATAGTATTCCATTGTGTGTATGTAGCATAATTTGATTATCTATCCATACGTTCTACCACTTGCCTGTCAGTTTGTTGTACTGTGGTGGCTATTGTGTAGCTGTGAGGCTGGAGGCTATACCAGCAGGGTCACCTATGGTGTACAGGTTTCAGCTTAGCATACAGACTAAGATAGACTTGGAAGAAGAAAGGGGCCATCCATTTCCCAAAGAATTGTCCAGTGAAAATCTTATGAATAGTAGTGAAACACTGTCTTATATGTTACAGGAAAAGTAGCCCTGAAACAAGATATATCTTGAAGTACAATGTTGTCAGTGATAGATTTCTGAGGTGGTATCTCTAGGGCAATAGATTGCCCTGTCTTCCTTCTGAGGAGTGGCTGGTGGGTTTGAACCACTAGCCTTTTGGTTACCAGTCAAATGCCTGATGGCACTGCACCACCAGGAGGGCTACAAGGAAGACCAGTTTATATTACTATTATTCAAATTTATGCAGCAGCCCCCAAACCACAGATGAGGAAATTGAAGATTTTTACCAACTTCTTCAGTCTGAAATTGACCAAACACTTAATCAAGAAGTATTAATTAGTATTGGTGATTGGAATGCAAAAGTTGGAAACAAAGAAGAATCACTAGAATTTGGAAAATATGGCCTTGGCTTGGTGATAGAAATGATGCTGGAGATCACATGATAGAATTTTGCAAGAACAATGACTTATTCCTTGCAAATGCCTTTTTTCAACAACATAAACATTGGCTATATACATGGACCCTGACACATGGAATACACAGGAATCACATCAACTACATCTGTGGAAAAAAATGATGGAGAAGCTCAGTTCACCCAAAACCAGGCCAGGAGCTGACTGTGGAAAAAAACATCAATTGCTCATATGCAAATTCAAGTTTAAGCTAAAGAAAATGAAAACAAGTCCATGAGACCCAAAACATGACCTTGATTACATCCCACCTGGATTTAAACACCATACAAAGAACAGATTTGATACATTTAACACCAATGTCCAGACGAGTTGTAGGATGACATCAAGAACATTATCCATGAAGAAAGCAAAAGGTCCTTAAAAAGACAAGAAAGGAAGAAAAGACCAAAATGGATGTCAGAAGAGACTCTGAAACTTGCTCTTGAGCAGAGAGTAGCTAAAGCAAATGGAAAAAAATGATAAAATAAAAGAGCTGAACAGAAGATTTCAAAGAGCAGCTCAAGAAGACAAAGTAAATTATCAAAATGAAATGTGCAGAGACCTGGAGTTAGAAAATCAAAAGGGAAGAACGCACTCAGCATTTCTCAAGCTGAAAGAACTGAAGAAAAAATTCAAGCCTCGAGTTGCAATATTGAAAGATTCTATGGGCAAAATATTGAAGGATGAAAGAAACATTAAGCAACGATGGAAGGAATACACAGAGTCAATGTATCAAAAAGAATTGATCGATTTTCATCTATTTCAAGAGGTAACATATGATCAAGAACCAATGGTATTAAAGGAAGAAGTTGAAGCTGCACTGAAGGAATTGGTGAAAAACAAGGCTCTAGGAATTTATGGAATGGCCTTTGAGATGTTTCAACAAATGGGTGCTGCACTGGAGGCACTTACTTATGTATGCCGAGAAAATTGGAAGACAGCTACCTGGCCCACTGATTGGAAGAGATATATATTTGTGTCTGTTCCAAAGAAAGATGATCCAACAGAATGTGGAAATTATTGAACAGTATCATTAACATCACATGCAAGTACATTTTTGCTGAAAATAATTCAAAACATAGTTGCAGCAGTATATTGACAGGGAAGTTCCAGAAATGCAACCTGAATTCAGAAGACGACATGGAACAAGAGCTATCATGCCTGATGTCAGATGGATCTTGGCTGAAAGTAAAGAATACCAGGAAATGTTTACTTGTGTTTTACTGACATGCAAAAACATTCAACTGTATGGATCATAACAAATTATGGGTAACACTGAGAAAAATGGGAATTCCAGAACACTTCATTGTGCTCACATGGAACCTCTACATTGACCAGGAGGCTGTCATTTGAATAGAACAAGGTGATACTGCATGGTTTAAAATCAGGAAGGGAGTGTGTCAGGGTTTTATCCTTTCACCATCTGTGGTGGTTATGTTTGTGTGTCAGCTTGGGTGGGCTGGGTTGACTGGCTGGGTGGCTGGTGGTAGTTACTCCCCATGATAGACTGGCAATCAGCTCCATGGTAAGACCTACCACAAGCAGCTGAGTAGCTGTTTTAGGGATGTAGTCTACTTCCCATATGTAAGAAGCAGCTTTGGGAATGGTCTCTAGCTTATGGCATGCTTGAACCCTGCATGTAGCCATGTCATTGTTCAGCAGCCTGTGATGCTCTGCTGACCTTGGGACTTTCAATGGAC
>NW_006922039.1:1701558-1702529 GCF_000298275.1 Orycteropus afer afer
GAAAGCAAAAATCCTCACAACTGGACTAATAAGCAGGATGATGATAAATGGAGAAAAGATTGAAGTTGTTAGTGATTTCATATTACTCGGACCCAGCATCAAAACTGGAGGAAGCAGCAGTCAAGAAACCAGACGATGTGCTGCATTGGCCATATCTGCTGCAAAGGACCTCTTTTTTTGTGTGCTTTGGGTGCAAATTTACAAAGATGAATTTGTTTTACATTCAACAGTTCATGTACGATTTCACACCCAATTACCATTCCCAACCCTCGCCCACTCTCCTCCCCACCTTTCCCTGTGACCCCCATCACTGTGCCCTTCTTAACTATGCACTCTTGTCTATCCAGGTTTCCCTTCAAAGGGGTGTTTCTCCTTAGAGTAGGTGGGTGCATCGCCCTGAATTGTGTGTTCTGCATATAAGATTTTCTACTGTTGAGGTGAGGACCAGTCCTTGGGAGTGAGTCTTATCTCAGGCCCAAAGGGTATCCCAGGGCCATAGTCTTGGGAGTCCCGCTAGAATCCATCTGAAGAGCAATTCTGGTCATTATTGTGTTTTTGAGTTTTGTTCCACATTTTTCCTCCCACTCTATCCAGGATTTCCAGTTTTGATCCCTTCCTGAGTGATTGGGATTGGTAGCTGGGTACCATCTAGTTTTTCTGGTCTCAATGTTCACCATATCCTTGGACTAATTGTTTCCTAGATGACTTTGATTTTCTTCACTCCTCTTTGCTCCAGATGAGAAGAGACCAATAGTTGCATCTTAGATGGCTGCTCAAAAGCTTTTACAACCCCAGTCACTACTCACCAAAGTAGGTTGTGGAACAGATTTTTATGTACTATGTTGTGCCAATTGAGCCTGGTGTCCCCCAATACCATGGTCTTGAGTCAGCAGGCCCAGTGGTTCTCTCTCCCAAGGTGTTTGGTTGTCACTAAGGGATTACTCCAAGCCTGTCTTCTATTGCTTCTGTCA
>NW_006922039.1:1703575-1705273 GCF_000298275.1 Orycteropus afer afer
GCAATCTACTTCCATAGTGATACTGCCTCGGAAACCCAAGGAGGGGTCGCTATGAGTTGGATCTGACTCAATGGCAGTGAGTGAGTGGGATTGTTGGATCAAATGATATTTTTATTTTCAATTTCTTAAGGAAGTACCACTGTTTACTGCAGGGATTGCACCATTTTAAAGTTGCACCATCAGTGTATGAGAATTCCAATCTCTCCACATCCTTGCCAGCATTTGTTGAAGCTGTAGTGGTGTGATGGTTAAGGCATTTGGCTGCTAACCAAAAGGTCAGTGGTTCGAACCCACCAGCTTCTTTTCAGAAAAAAGATGAGTCAGTGTGCTTCTGTAAAGATTTATAGCCTTGGAAACCCAATGGGGTCACTATGAGTAGGAAATGACTGAATGACAGTGAGTTTGGCTTTTGGTTTTCAGTGTCTAATGATCTTGAGCATTTCTTCTTAAGTTACATGGATATCTTCTTTGGTAAAGTGTCTATTCATGTCCTCTGCCCATTTTGTAAATTTAATTGGCTGTTTGTCTTGTTGATATTGAAGTGTTGAAGTTTTCTATACATTTTAGAGATAAATCCCTTGCCTGATAATTTGTTGCCAAATATTTTTTTCCCAATCTGCTGTTGCTGTTAAGTGACATCAAGTCCCAATCTGTAGGTTCTTTTTTACTCTTTTGGAGAAGTATTTTGAAGCACATAACAATTTAATTTTTAGAAGATCAAGTCACCTCATTTATCTTCTTACTGTTTGTGCATTTTTTATTATATTTTATAGTGTATTTATGCCATAAGTTAGGGCCCCTATATTTCCCCCTAAGGAGCTCTGGTGGCACAGTGCCTAAGGCATTTGACTGCTAACCAGAAGCTTGGAGTTTCCAACCCTCCAGCCACTCCATGTAAGGAAGATGGGGAAATCTACTTCTATAAAGATTTACCACCTCAGAAACCCAGGGGAGGTTTCTCTGTGTTGGAATCGAATCTACAGCAGGGGTTTGAATTTTTATGTTTGCCCCTATTGTTTCTTTGACGATGCACACATAGTCCTCAACAAATGGAGCCTATTATCAGATTTTTGCCCATATGAGAATGCTACATGCAAATATTCAAAATGGCCACACCATCAGGCCAGTTGACAGCCCAAAGCTCTATTTATTTCCTTATTCACTGTTTTCTTTCAGTTTCTTCTATTGTTGTTGCTGTTAGGTGGCACTGAGTCATCTCCAACTCATAGTGACCACATGTACAACAGAACGAAACACTGCCCAGTCCTGTGCCAGCCCCACGATCCTTGCTATACCTGAGCTCTCCATTGCAGCCACTGTGTCAATCCATCTTATTGAGGGCCTTCCTCTTTTTCATTGATCCTCCATTTTACCAAGTATGATATCCTTCTCCAGGGTATGGTCCCTCTGACAGCATGACCAAAGTAGGTGAAATGAAGTCTGGCCATTCTCGCTTCCAAGGAGCATTCTGGCTGGACTTCTTCCAGGACAGATTTGTTAGTTCTTTTAGTAGTCCATGGTACTATCAGTATTCTTCACCAATACAACTCAAAAACATTGACTCTTCTTCAACCTTCCTTGTTCCTTGTCCAGCTCTCACATGCATATGAGGTGATTGAAAATTTCATGGCTTGGGGTAGGCACACCTTAGTCTTCGAGGAGATGTCTTTGCTCTTCAGCATTTGAAAGAGGTCTTTT
>NW_006922039.1:1707183-1709562 GCF_000298275.1 Orycteropus afer afer
ATTCTGCTGTGCATAGGGTTGCTATGAGTCAGAGACAACTCAATAGCATCTAACAAAAACAACAACAACTGAGGCACATTTTTCCTAATGTACTGTGTGTATATCTATCCACAATATTTCTTTTATCTCTTGGACCTCTATAGGGATAATTGAGTAGTTGGGGCATGTCTTAGTTATCCAATGGTGCTGTAACAGAAACACCACAAGTGGATGATTTTAACCAACAGAAATTTATTCTCTCAAAGTTTAGGAGGCGAGAATTTTTAACTCATTGCATCAGCTCTAGAGGAAGCCTTTTTCTGTCTGTCAGCTCTGGGAGAAGGTCCTTTTCTCTTTCAACATGTGTATGTTCAGCATTCCTTGAGATCTACATGTATTTTAACATCAGTCTTCCTCTGGAAGTAGGAAGTTCATAGCACTTGGACCCTAAGTCCAAAAGACCTGCTCTACTTCTGACTCTTCTTTCTTACTTGTAGTAAGATCCCTCTTTTGCTTTCTTCTCACTCCTTTTATCTCTTATCAGATAAAAGGTGATGCAGTTCACACCCCAGGGAAACTCTCTGTATATCAGGTCAGGGCTATGATCTGAGTAAGAATGTCTCACCCTACCATAATCCTGACTCATTAATGTTAAAACAACTTAATTCTCATGAACATAACCTAATCTTGACTCATTAACACAGAGGTCAGGATTTACAACATATAAAATGGAGAATAATTGAATCAGTTAAGAAAATGTAGGACAACTTCACAATTCTGAGAGTCGTGGCCTAACCAAGTTGGCACATATTTTGGAGGGACACAATTCAATGCATGACAGGCAAAATATAATTTATTTATTCACACTAGTTTAATATGTTTTCTTTTTCCCATATTGTTTATTAGTTTTATTTTTGTACTCATAAGTATCATCAAACATTTAGCAATAAAAGAAAGCTGAACATTATCTTCCTCTCCCATGGTGGTTAAAGATGTTAGAAGGAAGTAATATTGTTCTCAATTTAGTTAGTATAAGTATGCTTACATTATAAAATAAAGGGCAAAAATACAGTAATATATACCTTAAAAAAGGAGGTCTGGTAGCATAGTGGATAAGACGTTTGGCTGCTAACCAGAAGGTCAGCGATTCCAACCCACCAATCACTCCACGGAAGCAAGATATGGTGACCCACTTCCATAAAGATTTATAGCCTCGGAAACCCAACTGGGGTCGCTATGAGTCAGAATTGACTCAATGGCAGTGAGTTTGGGTTTTTCTTTTTTTGGTTTTATACCTCAATAATCTACAATCTCTCTCCCCCCATAACAAAACAAAATTAAACACATTTTTTAAAAATGTCAATTTGACAAATAGATGAAAAACTCTAAATAGAAGTAGAATGATATAATAGTATCACTCTTCAAAGGTCAAATGAATATATATAAAAAAGCAAATAACTCTTGAAAATATAAATCCAATTAGGATATTAACATTTGTAGTATTCCTGAAATAAGTATTATTGGAGCATTTGGGAAACAATTTTTGCAACTAGTGAACCATGAGCAGCTTGTTTTCTTCATAATCTTCTATTTCTATCTTTTATACTGAACATGATTATTGTATTTGTGAATGTTGCTAGAAACTCCTCTAGAAAGAAAATAAATAAAAGGAATCAATGTATATCATGTTAAATGGTGGTATAGTGAGAATGAAGGCTAATCAATACTTTTGAGTATTTAATGCTTACATTTAAAAACTTTTGTAATTTCAAAGTATCACCCTTCATTCACACTGTACCTAACCAGTTGAATAACTTACGATTCCTGAAACATGAACGATGTTGTCCTACAGCTACATTTTTTTGGGAAATTTTTTGCTCATCTGAAATCTCTTCACTCTCTCTTCATCCACCCCCTGCAGGTTGACATGTATAATTTTTTTTCTTTAATGTAAAATCAGCATCCTCTACCAGTTGTTGTTGTTGTTGTTATGTGCCGTCGAGTCAGACCCAACTCATAGCGACCCCTCCTTGAGTTTCTGATGCTGTATTACTATGGAAGTAGATTGCCCAATCTTCCTTCCGAGGAGTGGCTGGTGGGTTAGTATCCTTTGATATTCCCCACCTACATGAATATTCCTTCCCTTCTCTGACTTACCACAGCATGTTGCCACTGTTACTCTGCTTATTAAAATCCAGTGATTTTTGTCATCTCTTTTATTAGACTGTAAGCACCCCGTGGGCAAGAACCACACAATTTACCAGTGTCACTGCATCTATTGAAGCTGTAATTGTTGAAGTTCCCTAAGGTTTAGTGCTAGAATGTCATCAATTTTTTTGCTATGCTCTTGTTCTTGTTAATCATATCTATCCTTATGGCATTAAATCCTATCTGTAGGGT
>NW_006922039.1:1710177-1711052 GCF_000298275.1 Orycteropus afer afer
CATTTGACTGCTAACCAGAAGGCTGGTGGTTCAAACCCACCAACCACTCCTTGGAAGGAAGGTTAGGCAATCTACTTCTATAGTAATACTGCCTTGGAAACCAAAGGAGGGGTGGCTATGAGTCAGATCTGACTCCATGGCAGTGAATGTGTATGGGCAGTGAATGTGTGTGTATGTGTGTATAGGATTGCTGTGAGTTGGAATTGACTCAATAGCAGTGGAAATAAGGTTGCTATGAATCGGAATTGGCTCCATGGAAATGGATTTGGTGCTTTTGGTTTATATGCTAATGAGTATTCATCTTTAAATATGTATGTTTAACAGATTACTTCACATCTGCATTGTAAATGGTCACAAACATTTTAAATTCTAATCACCTCCCTGCTGTGCCAAACTTCCTTCTTTCATTATATAGAAACCAAGTAGATACAATAAATAGGTGAAGTGTGCCGGGTATAAAACTGTTTGAGGTAGTGAGGACTTGGGCTAAACCTAAAGACATTTAGCTCCATTCCATTTGGAAATACAAAGGTAATGTTGCAAATATTCAGTTTTTCAAGAGAAGCAGAAAATCAAAATATCTATGTGAGTGTTCTAGATATTTAAATGTTATAAATCAATCGATATTTTTAAAACATTGTGTAGACCAAATACAACATGTCTAATGATGATATTTGCCCCTACTCCTCCAGTTTGTGAATTCTGAGCCATTTAACCATTTGTGCATCTGTTTTTTGCCTATTTTACCTACTAGATTGTGAGCTCCATGAGGATCAGGAAAAATGTTTGTATTCATCAGTGTATCTACAGTACCTAACAAGTCTCTGGCACATAATATGAACTCAGTAAATACTTATTACATAATGAATTAGTAA
>NW_006922039.1:1711227-1713155 GCF_000298275.1 Orycteropus afer afer
AGGCAATGTTTGGTTGCATATCACATGATGGATGGTTCCACTCAAATATAAAATATATTAATGTAATAATATTTATAAATTTGATGTCTTCAACACAAGCAAAATTGTGCTCTTTCAAGCAAAACAGTGTAGTTAGTAATATTGTAATGGTATATGCATGCAAGTGTGTTATTCATATTGATTATATGAGTTTTACATTTCTATAAAGTCTCAAACAGTTGTCATTGCCACAGGCATGCTATTTAATATGGAAGTATAAAGAGGTCTGTTTGCCATTATAACACAAGGTGTGAATATAAATAATGAGACTGCTTTTGATGACATATTAAAATCCAACTCATTGCTGGTTAGCCACATTGTATAACAGTAAAAAGTGTTTTTTTTTTTTTTCTGAGTATCTTAAATGTAGCTTTTCTGAAACAAACTAAACTAGTATTAATCTAAAGATAATTGCCTGCTCTTTACGAAGGATTTTACAAGAAGCTCATAGTTATCGGTCATTAACTGATATTCAAAGTGATCTTGTATATAAACTTACATTTCTGAGTTAGTTTGAAAGGCACCAAACTAATTCTTAGCAATTTAAGGCAAATAGTGGCTTTCTAAACAAATCTGTATTTTATTTTCCTACTGTTCTGAAAATAAGCTTACATCTCATTAAATGCATCATAATTATCACAAATGTTTTAATTAAACATTGAAAATATTTACTATTTTAATTTGGAATAGAATTTTTCAGCAGAATTAAGAATGTATACACATGTACACAACCAAACATGCTGAAGATATGGAAATTAGATTAGATTTTAAGGGGGAAGAATAAGATTAAAGTGTGAGAGAGTCTAATTAAATGAATGATACGTTAAAATCGATGCTTTAGGAAGGATATGCATTTCTGTTTTTGTTTGGAATATGCTTTTTAAAAAATACTCACAGCTAATGATATCAGTATTTCAAGCAAGGGAAGCTGAGTTTTGTGGAGAAGTATAAAGATTTTTATTAAATATATCATTTTATTTAGTTCTAATCCAAGGTGGTTATTTCCTTTTTGATTTCATTCATTCTAAATGGGCATGTCTGACATTCATATTGACTTGAAAAATCATCCCATGCAACTAATGAAAACTTCTGCAGGATGGTTGTGAAAAAAAAATTACATACATGGATCTAATTATTATTACCACTAGTAAACACATATGTTTTATATGATTACCAAGCCAGTAAGTATATTATTAAAATGTATAGTTATTAAATTATTTTTATGATGTTGGCAAAGAGCATTAAATATACGAAAGACTGGCAGAACAATTAAAAAAAATATCTGTCTTGGGAGAGGTACAGCCAAAATGCACCTGAGAAGCAATGATTGGGAGACTTCATCTTACGTACTTTGGTCATGTTATCAGGAGGCACCAGTGCCTAGAAAAGGGAATTATGCTTGGTAAAGTAGACACACCCTGCCATCGAGTCGAATCTGACTCATAGTGAGTTGGATTTCCAAGTCGGTATCACTGCGGAAGTAGATTGCCCAACCTTCCTTCCAAGAAGTGGCTGGTGGGTTTGAACCATCAGCCTTCTGGTTAGCAGTCAAATGCCTTAGAGCAGATAGTCACTGAAAAAGAGAAAGACACTCAATGAGACTGATTGACATAACGACTGCAAAAATTCACTCAATTGTCAGGATGGCACAGGACAGGACAATGTTTCATTCTGTTGCACATAGTGTCGGTATGAGTAAGAACTAAATTGATGGCATGTAAGAACAGCAACAGGGACCCAGGTGGGGCTGATACGAGGGGTCTCCAACAGCAAAACAAACTTGTCTGTCGGTTTGTCCTACTGTGATGACATGTATATGTGACTTTTGAGGCTGAGCCTCTGGTTTAAAACCCAGCAAAATGCAATTGGTGCACAGGTAACAGCCCAGC
>NW_006922039.1:1715693-1726985 GCF_000298275.1 Orycteropus afer afer
AAGAATGGCCAGACTTCGTCTCACCTATTTTGGTCATGTTGTAAGAAGGGACCATTCCCTGGAGAAGGATGTCATGCTTGGTAGGGTGGAGGGTCGAGGAAAGAGGGGGAGGCCTTCAATGAGATGGATTGACATGGTGGCTGCGATGATGGGCTCAAGTATAGCAGGGATTGTGGGGCTGGCGCGGGATCTGTTTCGTTCTGCTGTGCATGGGGTCGCTATGAGTCAGAAACGACTCGATGGCACTTAACAACAACAACAAGAAGAACAGCAACAATATAATATGTCATGTAATTTATCGGTGTTATTTTTCTCTAGTATGGCAGTTGATAATGAATCACTTATCTAAAATGAAACATGTTTGAATACCCAATTTCTGGATTCAGCTGTTCCATTCTCTCCATTGTTGAATTCGATTGATCACATATACTGCATTTGGGTATAACTATACTGTAACTCCACTTGAAAGTTGAATCACCAGCCTTAAATCCTTTTTGAAATAATACAAGTTTAAATAAATAATTTATGTGTTGCATCAGGAGCAGCCCCAGTCATGCTCCCTCCTTTAAGACATATTTTTATTGTTGTTGCATTACTGTAGGCAAGTATAAAATATCACGTCAATCAAGAGCTATTGTTTTTGTGTTACTGTTATGATTATTGTTGGATAAGATTCTGTTCAGGTTGAAGTGGAGATATGATTTTAGAAAATAATAAATAGCCAAAAAATAAGTAATGTGGCCTGTTGTTGTTGTTGTTGTTATTATGTGTCATTGAGTAGGACCCGACTCATAGCGACCCCTCCTTGGGTTTTCCAAAGTTGTATCACTACAGAAGTAGATTGCCCAATCTTCCTTCTGAGGAGTGGCTGGTGGGTTTGAACCATCAGACTCTGGTTATCAGTTAAGTGCCTAGGCACTATGCTACCAGAGCTCCCAATGTGGCCTAAGGAGAGGTTATTTGGACCAGAAATAGATTCATTCTTTATTTAACATCTAAATATTTGTAAGTAGAAAAATCACTGTTCTTCAAACTCTTACACCAATGCTTCAACCAAATATGTTGTTATAGTTAATGATTATCAATCTGGAAACAATTTGAAAAAATACTAAACACTATACAAATGTAAAACTTCACACTGGTGTATTAATTAAGTAGTATTTACAGAAATAGAGAAGTAATAATTGATCTGTTATCTCTGAATCAATTCTTCCTTGAGTTTCAATCAGTCAGCACATATTTGGTAAAGAAATAATGTTGTTGGAATTGTGTGTCCCATGCACAGAGAAGGAGGACACAAGATAATGGAAACTTAACTGCAATATCTTACAAAGGCATCAACTTTAAAAGATGATTCCTTGTTTATCAGAAAATATTTCTTCTGATTAAAATTAATAGTAAATAAAATTATTTAACAGAAGTTAAACTATGTACCAAAATTAGTTCATTTTACATTTTCTAATACAATGAAATACTATAATAGGAAGGAGATTTTTGACAATAGAAATAAATCAGTATTAAAAGAGCAGAATGTTGTGTATGTACATGTATAAGATTGGCAGCATAGGAAGGACAGTATAACTATTATGATTGCTGGAATTGATGTTGCCATATATATCCATAATATAAGTAAATAAATAATAACAATAGATTTTTATTATTGCATTCAATTTTCATATAGTAATGAATGTTGTTAGGTGCTGTTGAGTTGGAGTCATAGTGACATAATGTGTAATAGAACAGAGCCTTGCCCAATCATGTACCACCTTCACAATCTTTGCTATGATCAAGCTCATTGTTGCAACCCCTAAGTCAGTCTATCTCATTGAAAGTTTTCCTATTTTTTCTGACCGTCTACTTTGCCAAACCTGATGTCCTTCTCTAAGGATTAGTGCCTCCCAATAGCATGAACAAAGTACATGAAATGAAGTCTTGCTATCCTCCCTTCTAACGAACATTTTGGCTGTCCTGCTTCCAAGACAAATGTGTCTGTTCTGAAAGTCCATGGTATATTCCATATTCTTTGCTAACACCATAATTCAAATACATCATTTCTTCTTCAGTCTTCCTATTTCATTGTCAATCTTTCACATG
Organism: Orycteropus afer afer; assembly: GCF_000298275.1. Lineage (NCBI taxonomy): Eukaryota > Metazoa > Chordata > Mammalia > Tubulidentata > Orycteropodidae > Orycteropus > Orycteropus afer. Next base: position 1,717,788 of record NW_006922039.1, read on the forward strand.
CACATAAAGGGATTGAAAATACCATGGCTTGGTTCAGGCACGCCTTAGACATCAGAGTTACAACACACACACACACACACACACACAAAAAAAAAAAAAACAGTAAAAAGTTATTTTGTAGCATATTTGCCCAGTGCAGTACGGTATTTGATTTCTTCACTGCTGCTTCCATTGATGCTGATTGCTGATCCAAGTAAAATGAAATCCTTGATAATTTAAATTTTTTCTCTGTTTATCATAAGGTTGCTTATTGGTCCAGTTGTGAGAATTTTTGTCATCTTTATGTAGAGGTGTAATCCATCCTGAAGACTGTAGTTTTTGATCTTCATTAGTAAAAATTAGTTCAAATCTTCTTAACTTTCAGCAAACAAGGCTGTGACATCTGCATAACTCAGGTTGTTAATGAGTCTTCCTCCAGTCCTGATACTGCACTCCATATATAGTGCATATTTCAAACTAACTCATTAATAACATTCTATAAGTCTGTTTCGTACTGTTAAAGTAATAGTTTTAAGAGTAATGTAGCTTATACATCTCTCTATATATATTTTCAAATTTATTATCTGATTTTTCTGATACAACACTTAAATAATACCAGAAATGTCAGATCCATATTTTAAAGATTGGTAATCATCAAATAAATATGTTGCATTACACTTACAAAATTCTTCCTATATAAATTATATATATAATTACAGGAGTGCTGGTGGTATAGTGCTTAAGGCATTTAACTGCTAACCAGAAGGCTGGTGGTTCAAACCCACCAGCCACTCCTCGGAAGAAAGGTTGGACAAACTACTTCCGTAATGATACCACCTCAGAAACCCAAGGAGGGGTCACTATGAGTCAGATCCGACTCCATGGCAGTGAGTTTGGCTTTTTTGGCTTTATCTTATTAATTAGCATACCCAGTGCTTTGTGATCAGAATATGTATTTTTTTAGGTTGATGAAGCCTACATTAAATACCTATCATTTGATATAGTCAACATTCTTTTTGTGGTATTAGATGTAGTGACTTAGGAGATTGACATTAACTCATTTAATGTGCAGTTTCCCAGCAGAATCTAATTTTTTGTGGAAACATGCAAAAGAAACACATACATCTTCTCTATGTTGGAATGCAATCTCCTATTCTGTTGAAAATAAGCAAATTTCCCTTTTCTCACAAGCATCAGCTCTTTAAGACAAGAATATTTTCTATTTCTTTCATCTTAAATTTCTAGGGAAAATCAATGTGCCTGGTGCATGGCACAAAAGGTATTCCTAAAGATTTGTTGGACAAATGAATGATTGAATTGCTTTCATGGAGAGCTGGAGAAATTTATTGTAGTTTCAAAAGCAGCAGTTTTAGAGCTGGATAATTCAAGACCATTTTTAGATTTCAGTGAAAAAACCAATAATATAGTTTTTTTACATATCATCTGAGAAAATTGCCTATGCTTTTATGAGCTTCCTGGATGAATTTAATTCATAGGTAAAAAACATATTTTCATTTAACAAAATTCCTTGAAAGCAATAAAAATATATATATATTCAAATCATAACTTCTTCCTAAATTGATCTTACTGAGTCTTGGCCTGGTGAAAATTATCTTCTAATATCTTAGATCACACAATTTTAAAAAATCAATAGTTTTTATTCTCTTCTGTTAACTTGGATTAATATTTATTTAATTTACAAATATGTCTAGTGTTCATTTTACCATTTAAAGTCCAAAGTTCAGTCTAAAATTTTGATGGATTTTTATGTTAAAACAAAAAGGCAGCAAAAATAAGGAGAGGTTGAAGAGAGGAAGATGGTGGCATGCCTGTAGCCCACACATTTGTTCCCTCTAGCATCTTGATTCATGAAAAACTAGGTGTTGCAGTTAGAAGCAGCAATTCTGGAGCTGTGAACAGCTGAGTAAGTAAGAGGGTGACAGATTTAGTGGAGACAGAAAAAAAGGAGCAGATTAAACAACCAGGAAAAATAAATGAAACTGCTCAGCTGGTGGGGAGATGGAGAGGCGGAGAAGCAGAAAACATATTAGCAATGCAGGGTAGAGCCACAGAGAGAAGGAAAAAAAAAGGTGGGGAGACACCATGGAACCCACAGAGGCTTCAGGTATTCAAATATCCACACTGGGAGGTTCTGATAGTAAACTTGGGAGCTGAACTAAATTGATAAACTTACTGAGAAACAGAGTAGAAACCCTTTTGGCTCAGATCACCACTGAGTTCAGAGTGGAGAAGGGGAAAGGAGGAAACTTGCCATAAGAATGTGGGCCTTGGAATGAGTCCACTATGGAGGGCTGGGATTCAACTCTTTTATGACAGCTTTTTAGCACAGAGTGGATCGAGGTGTGGGGTTTTGCAGCATTTTGACCCAAGTGGAAAGTAGCAGCCCCTTAACCATTGGGGTCTCTGTAGATTTTGAACTGGGGATCTGTAACTGAAAGCAAAATGCCATCATTGGTAGCTGTCCCAAGCAGACTCAAAACAAAACTTCAGAGCCAGTAACAATAGTGGAAACACAGAAAGTGTGGATTCACTACTGGTGCCTTTTTTTATTTCCTTTTTCTTTGCTTTCTTTCTTTTCCCCTTCTCTCCTGCCTCATCCAATAGAAGAACCACATTAAGCCACCACAATGCCTGTTCATCCCAACTCTAAATCCCCTTCATGACAAACAGACCTGCATCCATATACCCAACAGAGATTTCATCAACACAAGGAAAACTGGAGAGCAACCCAGCACATCTGAATTATTAACCTAAAAAAAATACACCAACACCCCACTTGCAAATATATTTAATCATAAAACCAGGGTGAAATAAATCAACACACAACTAACAGTTAAAAAAAAAAAAACATCTTTAACATGTTTAGGAAACAAAGACAACCTCAAATCAAACAAAAAACTAGGTCAAGACAATAGAAATAAAACCTCAGGCTAAAGATTTATTTAACATTGAAGAAGAAGAGGCAATAGAATTATCTGAGAAGGAATTTAGATGATATGTATATAGAACTCTCCAAGAGCTCAAGGAAACCACAAACAGAATCAAGGAGAACACAGATGGTATCCTGGAAGAATTCAGGAAAACAGTTCAAGAATATAATAACAAGATTAATACATAATCAGAACTCATACAAAAATGGCAGGTAGAAATCCTGAAGATGAACACAAAAATTACAGAGTTAGACAACACAGTGGAAGGGCAAAAGAGTAGACTAGAAAAGGCTGAAGAACATATTTTCCAACTAGAAGATAAATCCCTCAATGCCAGCCTGTATGAAGCAAAATGAGAACAAAGATTTAAGATAAATGAAGAGAATCTAAGACTTATATGAGAGCTCTGGATTGCTAACCAGAAGCCTGGCAGTTCAAACCCACCAGCCACTTCTCAGAAGGAAGATGGGGCAATCTACTTCTGTAGTGATACTGCCTCGGAAACCCAAGAAGGGGTCACTATGAGTTGGGTCGGACTTGATGGCACATAACAACAACAACAATAATAAAGACTTATATGGGATGACAAAAAAGGAAACAACATATGCTTCATTGGAATAACAGAACTAGAGGAGGCAAAAATTTGAGAAAACTGTGGAAGACTTGCTAACAGAAAATTTCCCCCATATCCTGAAGGAAGAAAATATATCTGTCCAAGAAGCTCAACAAACATCATTTAGAATAGATCCCAAGAGAAAGTCACCAAGACATATCATAATCAACCTCTCCAAAAACCAAAGACAAAGAAAGAATCTTGTGAACAGCAAGGGAAAAAAGAAATATCACCCACAATGGACAAGCAATAAGGCTAAATTCTGATTACTCAGCAGAAACTGTGCAGCCAAGAAGGCAATGGGACAGCAAATATAAAACATTGAAGGAAAAGAACTTCCAACCAAGAATTCTATATCCATGAAAAATGTCCATATCATATATGATGAAATCAAGACATTCTCAGACAAACAGAAATTAAGGGAATTTGTGAAAACCAGACCAACCCTATAAGAAATGCTAAAGGTAGTCCTTTCAATACAGAACCTACAACAGAGAACAACAAATAAAATCAGGACACTTGACATCAACACTTAAAAGCCAAATCAGAAACAGATGCTTAAAATGAGCTCATAAAACATTGTACACAAGAAACAAGGGAGGAAACCTGTAGATGATACCACCAACAAAGCAAATAGAGGAAATAAAAGTCTTAATTACAAAGCTTCCAAATGGAGAGAAAGACAGGACAATGTCCTTGTAGAACGGACTGTTCCAAAATTAAAGTGACAAGAATTCACTTCAGGGTAAGCACAGAGAAAATTAACAATCCCCCTAAGCAAACCCAGAAAGAAGAAAAACATGGGTTTAGTAAGCACAAAACCAACAATAAAGAAGAAAAGAGAAGAAACACTTGATAACAAAATGAGCTCAGCACAGAGAAGTATTTGTACCAAAGAGATCTCCAAAAACACAACAAACAACACAATAGAATGACAACAATAAATTCATACCTATCACTAATTACACTCAATGTGAATGGACTAAATGCACCAGTCAAGAGAAAGAGAGTAGCAGATTGGATAAGAAAAGTAGACCCATCAATATGTTGCCCACAAGAGACCCACCTTAGACACAAAGATGAAAACAAATTAAAAATTAAGGAGTGGAAAAAAATATACCAAGGTAATGGTAACCCACAAAGATCACAGGTGGCAATATTAATTTCTTATAAAATAGACTTCAAGGTGAAAAACAGCATAAGGGACAAAGAAGTATACTATATGATGCTAAAAGAGTCAATTGACCAAGAACACATTACGATAATAATTATCTATACACCCAATGAAAGTGCTCCAAAATACATGAAGCAAATATTAACTAAATTGAAAGGAAAAATAGACAACTCCACAATAGTAGTAGGAGACTTTAACCCACCACTTAGGAGGGACAGAATAACTAGAAAAAAAAAGTCGACAAAGATACAGTAGAACTCAACAACACAACGAACCAACTGGACCTCATAGACATATACAGAGCACTCCACCCAACAAAAGCACACTTCACATTCTTCTTCAGTGCACATGAAACATTCTTCAGAATAGATATTATGTTAAGACATGAAACAAGCCTCAATGAATTAAAAGAAAAAAATTGAAATACTGCTAAACATATTCTCGGACCACAATGCCATAAAAGTAAAAATCAGTAATAGGAAGATCAAGGAAAAAATATCAAGTGTGTAGAAGATGAATAATACACTGCTCAAAAACTACTGGATAATTGAAGAAATAAAGTGTGAAATAAATTTTAAAAAATCCTAGAAATGAAAAAAATGAAGATACATTTTACCAAAACCTATGGGACACAGCAAAAACAGTACTTAGAAGTTAATTTCTAACAGGACTTGCATACATCTAAAAAGAGGAAAGAAACAAAATCAGCACTCTAATTCAAAACCTCCAACAATTAGAAATAAAACAACAAAAGAAACCTACAGTATCCAGAAGTAAGGGAATAATAAAGATCAGATCAGAAATAAATGAAACAGAAAACAAAAAACACAGCAGAGAAAGTCAACAAAACAAGAAGCTGATTCCTCGAAAAGATTAACAAAATTGACAAACCACTGGGAAATCTAACGAAAAAAAAGAAAGAGAAGATCCAAATAACAATAATAATTTTAAAAAGGGATGGTATCATAATAGAACCAACTAAAATAAAAATGATATTGATAAAATATTATGAAGAATTGTACTCCAACTGATTCAAGAACCTAGAAGAAATGGACAGTTTTCTAGAAACACAAGACCTACCTAATCTATCCCAATTGGAGATAGAATACTTGAATAAACCCATAACAAAAGAAGAAAGTGAAAGGTCATTAAAAAAAAAACAAAAAACTTCACACAAGATTAAGTCCTGGCCCAGATGGCTTCACAGGAGAATTTTACCGAACATTCAGGGAAGAGTCAACACCAATACTACTCAAACTATTCAACAACATAGAAAAATATGGAATACTTCCAAATTCATTTTAAGAAGCCAGCATAACACTGATGCCAAAACCAGGGAAAGACACTGCTAAACAGGAAAACTACAGACCAATATGCCTCATGAATATAGAGGTAATAATCTTCAACAAAATCCTAGCCAACATTACCCAACAACACATCAAAAAAATAATACATCCTGACCAAGTAGGATTCATATCTGGTATGCAAGGGTGGTTCAACATCAAAAAAAAAAAAAATCAATTTAATCCACCACATAAAAAAAAAGCAAAGAAAAAAAAAAAGCAAAGAAAAAAAAAAAGAAAGAAAAATAACCATATGATCATGATCATATCAATAGATGCAGAAAAGGCATTTGATAAAGTCCAAAACCCATTCCTGTTCAGAATTCTCAGCAAAATAGGAAAATAAGGGAAATTTCTCAACATAATAAAGGGCATAAACACAAAGCTAACCACCAACATTATTGTTAACAGAGAAAGACTCAAAGCATTCCCCTTGTGAATGGGAGCCAGACAAGGATGCCCTCTATCACCACTTCAATTAAACATTGTGTTGGAAGTCCTAGCCAGGGCAATAAAACAAGAAAGAGAAATAAGGCCATCCAAATTGACAAGAGGAAGTAAAGCTATCTTTGTTTGCAATGGCATGATCCCATACATAGAAAACCCAAGAGACTCAGAAAAAAAAAATAAAAAAAACCCTACTGGAACTAATAGAGAGGTTCAGCAAAGTGGCAGGATACAAGGTCAACATACAAAAATGAGTTAGATTCCTCTGCATCAACAAAGAGGCTTCTGAAAAGAAAATAAGGAAAACAATGGCATTTACGATAGCTACCAAAAAGATAAAATGTCTACGAATAAATCTAACCAGATACACAAAAGACCTATACAAAGAGAACTAAAACACTACCACAAGACACTACAAGGTATCTACATAAGTGAAAGAACCTGTCATAGTGACTCCTTGGGTTTCTGAAGTATAATTTCTATGGAAGTAGATTGCTCAATCTTCCTTCTGAGGAGTGGCTGGTGGGTTTGAACCTCAAGCCTTCTGGTTAGCAGTCAAACGCCTTAGGCACTAAGCCCCCAGAGCTCCCTGTTCATGGATAGGAAGACTGAATACTGTGAAAATGTCAATACTATCCAAAGCAATCTACACATTTAATGCAATCCTGATTCTGATACCATCAACATTTTTTTAAGGATATGGAAAAAACAATTATTAACTTCATATGGAAAGCAAAGAGACCTCGGATAAGCAAAACACAGCTGAAGAAGAAAAACAAAGTGGGAGGTCTCACACTCCTGGATCTCAAAACCTACTATACAGCCACAGCAGTTAAAACAGCATGGTATCAGGACAATGATAGAGATAGACAAATAGAACAGAATCAAAAACCCAGAAATAGACCCATCCATTTACGGCCCACCGATCTTTCACAAAGGGTCAAAATCTGTTAAATGGGGAAGAGATAGCCTCTTTAACAAACGGTGCTGGCAAACTTGGATATCCACCTGCAGAAAAATAAAACAAGACCCATACCTCACCCCATACACAAAAACAAAGTCAAGTTGGATCAAAGATTTAAATATAAAACTCATAACTATAAAGCTCATCAAAGATAAAATAGGGGCAAATCTAGGGGCCCTAATTTATAGCATAAATAGACTATCAAGCATAACCCAGAAAGCACAGGTGGTGGAAGAGAAGCTACATGACTGGGACCTTTTAAAAATTAAATTCTTATCTGCATCAAAAGAGTTCTCTAAAAGGGTAAAAAAAGAACCTACACAGTGGTTGAAAATATTTGCCTATGACATAGCTGACAAAGGACTTATCTTAAAAAATCTATAGCAAACTTCAGCACCTCAACACCAAAAGGACAAAAAATCCAGTTCAAAAATGGGCAAGGGACATGAACAGACACTTTACTAAAGATGATATACTGGCAGCCAACAAACACATGAGGAAATGCTCATAGTCATTAGCCATTAGAGAGATGCAAATCAAAACAACGATGAGATATCATCTCAGCACAGCAATAATAGCAAAGTTCAACAGGACAGAAAATAGAAAATGCTGGTGAGGTTGCGGAGAGATTGGAACTTTCATACACTGCTGGTGGGACTGTAAATTGGTGCAACCATTGTGGTAAATGGTATGGCGTTTCCTTAAGAAACTGAAAATGGAAATATCATTTGAATAAGCAATTCCATTACTAGGAATATATCCTAAAGAGGGGAGAGACAGGACACCAACAGACATATGCACACCCATGTTCACTGGAATTCAAGGACATTTTGAAACAATTAGTCCAAGGATATGATGGACCTCAAGACCAAAATAACTAGATCTTGCCTGGCTACCAATGCCAACCACTCAGGAGGGTATAAAAACTAGAGAAACTGGATGGAGTGGGAGGAAAATTGTGAAACAAAATCCAAGCACACCATAATGACCAGAATTACTGGTAGGATGGAATCTGGTGGGAACGCCAGGACTATGGCCCTGGGATACACTTTGGACATGGAATAGGACTCACTAACTCCCAAGGACTGGCTCTCAGCCCAACATGTACCCACCTACTCAACAGAGATACACCCCTTGGCACAATTGGCCATAGGGCACCAGAGGGGCCTCATTCACATGGAGGGAAGGCTGGACAGACAAGAGTGCATAGTTAAGAAGGGCATGGGGGAGTGAAGGGGGAGAGAGGTGAGGAGAGTGGGTTAGGGTTGTGGATGGTAATCGGGACATGAAACCAAATGTACATAAACTGTTGAATGTAAAATAAATTCTGCTCTGTAAAATTGCACCCAAAGCACAATAAAATACATAACTAAATAAATACAAGACTTGCCTATGGAACTGGAAAAAAAATAGAGGTTAGGGAGTATCGACTTATATAAGACACAACAAGGGTTATGAACTTCCTCATGACTTTCATTTTCAGTATGAAAAATAACTGTACAACATGGAATAATTTTTATTTCTTTGATTTATAGCTTCAATCATATTTCATTCTACTCTAAATAATTAAAAGAAAAAGTACATTCCTTTCAGATTAAAAATAATTAATATGTTGTCCAATGAACAACCTAAAATGTCTGACATTTCCTAACATTTGAAAATACCATCAAGCAAACACATGTTTAGGAGTAAAACAACAAAATTTCAATATTCATTAATTTAATTTA
>NW_006922039.1:1727392-1746298 GCF_000298275.1 Orycteropus afer afer
TTATTAGAAATCAGATACTTTAGTATACAAAGATAATATAAGTGATCTCTAAATATAGATGACAGAACTCTTTCAAAAAGGGTACATAAGATACATTCTGGAAATGGATGATGCTTTCTTCATAGTAGAACTAATTGCTCTTTTTCAGAAAAAGAACAAAAACAAGGAAAACAGTTGGAGAAATTTGTCTAGATATTAAAAAGAAATAAACATTTGGAAATAAGAAGATACCTAGGAGTATTTTCATTGTATGAAATGATGATTTCCTGCTTCGATTTTGGCTTACTGTTATATTATGAACTAATAACACAGCCAGTGTCATATATTTTATAGTGGAATTTGTTGTGTTATTGGTCTTTCCTGAATCCAGAATTTAGGCTCGTTTCTTCTGTCGCTCTCAAATGTCATCTAACTAAAAAGGGGATTAGCATCATTCTTTGTCTTATCACATTAAATCTATGACAATAATAGCTTAATGAAATGCATTATTCCTATGAAATGTAGCCAAGAATTAATAATTTCTTCAAAAAAGTTCTAGTGCTCTTTACTATATGGGCTATGATTGTGTTTTCTTCTGTGATAGGTTCTGTGACCAGGGCTTAATTTTTCTCTTTTGCAATGATGGCTCTACATTTCATTACTATTCAGTTTTTCTATTCCAATGAATGTAACATGAAGGCTTGTGCAAGAATAAGGCTCATACTTTAATACAAATATTAATTTGAACACTGTCAAAGAAAACTGTTATATGTACTCTTAGACAATGTGGGGAAGCTCTGGTAGTGTAGTGCCTAAGGCACTTGACTGCTAGTCAAAAGGCTAGTGGTTCAAACCCACCAGCCACTCCTCGGAAGGAAGATGGGGCAATCTACTTCCATAGTGATACTGCCTCGAAAACCCAAGGAGGGGTCGCTATGAGTCGGATTCGACTCGACGGCACATAACAACAACAACAACAACATACACTGACCCATAGCTCAGAGTTTAGCTCCATGTATATTATATGATGTCTCTCTCTATATATAAATATACATAGAGAGAAAGAGAGAGAGAGAATGAGAAAGAGAGAGAGAGAGAGAGAGACATGAAATAAATTGGAGGATCAAATATTTGGGAGCTGGTGATAGGTTACTTACTTGTAACCTATCATTCAATAATTGGTTTCATTTGCCAATTACAAGCATATGACAAAGAAATATTATATACTCAAATTATGACACTGGAATGCTAATTAGCTCCACCTTAATTGTTAACCCACTGCCGTGGAGTCAGTCTCAGACTCATAGCATCTGCTCTTTGGGTTTCTGAGGCAGTATCTGTATGGAAGTAGATTGCCCAGTCTTTCTTCCGAGGAGTGGCTGGTGGGTTTGAACCAGCAGTCTTCTGGTTAGCAGTCAAATGCCTTAGGCACTATGCCACCAGAGCTCCTTCCTTAGCTGTTAAGCACTATTAATTAGCAAAACAAAGAAATGAAAGCCAGATATCTTGTGGATATTGTAAGTGATATCACAGCAAAAATTTGAAAGAGATGAGGGAGTAAGCCATAAGGCCAGTAGGGTACAAGAGGCTAGATCTTATAGAGCAGGAGTCAGCAAAGAATGGTTTTTGCATTTTTAAATGGTTGAAAAATAAAAGTCCAAGAAAAACATTTCTTCACAGTGAAAATACTATGACATACAAATTTATGTTTTGTAAATAAAGTTTTACTGAACATAGGGATGCCCATTCATTTACGTACTTTCTAAAGGAGCTCTGGTGCTATAGTTGTTAAGACATTTGGCTGCTAACCAAAAGGTCAGGGATTTCAACACACCAGTTGCTCCTTGGAAGAAAGATGAGTCAGTCTGCTTCCGTAAAGGTTTACAGCCTTGGAAACACAATGGGGGTTGCTATGAGTGGGAATCAACTCTATGGCAGTGATTTGGGTTTTTTTTTTTTTTTTTATATAGCTGCTTTAGGATCTCTGGTGATGTAGTAGTTCAATTAGTTGGCTGCTAACCACAATGTCATCACTTTGGATCCACCAGATGTTCTGCAGGGGAAAGGTTAGGCATTGTGCTTCTATAAAGGTTACAGTCTTGGATACTTTATGGGGCATTTCTTCTCTGCCTCGTAAGGTCACTATGAGTTGGAATGGACTTGACAGCAATGGTTTTGATAGCCGTGAGTACGGCTGCTTTCATCCTACAATGGCAAATTTGTGTATTTGCAACAAACACAGTAGGGCCCCATTAAGCCAGGCATATTTACTATCTGGCACTTTACAGAAATTTTTGCTGATCCCTGTAGTACATGTTAAAAAACTTTAACTTTTAATCAGACAGAGTGAGATGTGGAGTCCGTGGATGATTTTTGAGCATAGGCATGACATTAGCTTACTTCCTTTTTAAACAGAATCACTTTATCTGTTTCTATGTCGATAACTTGGGAGCGTTCCCCCCCCCATTTTTCCTAAGAAAGTTTAGTTTCACAATAAGAAAACAACCCTTTTATCAAACCAAAACCCAAAGTAACTGTCATCACCTCGTTCCCTACTCATAGTGAGCCCCAATGAGTTTCCAAGGCTATAAATCTTCACGCAAGCAGACTGCCTCATTTTTCTTCTAGGGAACAGCTGGTGAGTTTGAACCACCAGTCTTTTGGTTAGCAGCCAAATACCTAACCCTATACCACCAGAGCTCCTTTAACTTTCTAATAGGTCTTCCTTTTTCTTCTATTGGTCAGTATTCTTATATTATAAGGAAATATATACAACCGTGTATACACACACATGCATACCAAGAAGAGTATGAATATGAAACTACCTGTTGAACACAAATTCTACTCTAAAAATTCCAGAACAGAAAAGGAAGTAATATTCCTTAATTTATTCTATGAAGTGAGCATAACTCTAATTTGAAAGCCAGGTGAAGACATCACATACAAAAAAAGAAGATTACAGACCAATATTCTCCTGAATATGTTGTTATTGTTGTAGTTGCCATTTGTGTTGGATTGGGTTCTCTAGAGAAACACAAAAACCAGCAAAGTATATATATATATAGAGAGAGAGAGAGAGAAAGAGAGAGAGAGAGAGAGAGAAATTTATCTTAGATAAATGGCTCACAAGCGTGTAGAAGCCGACAAGTTCAAGCTGAAAAGTTCGTCTCTGGAGGGGGATGGGGCCCAGGGCCGTCTGGCTTTCGCACGCACGGCAGAGGAGTTCAAGTCACAAAGTTCGTCTCTGGAGAGAGATGGGGCCCGGAGTCGTCTGGTTCCCGTAAGCACAGTAGAGCTGAGAGAATCAAGCTGACACACAGTGCGCTGGTCGCTGTTCCCAACAAAGAATGAATCCGAAAACCTCCAGGGCGAGCAGCGAGCTGCTCGCTCCAGGAAGTATATAGTCCGGAATGCCGTTCTTCCAGTTTGTCCCTGGGATAGTATTGCAGGTAGGCCACACCCCTGGGGAAACTCCCCCTAGGCCGACCGGCCGCTTAGAATGCAGTCATGTGATCCATCATGGGAACCACCACTCACAACTGGAGTCCAGCCAAGTTGACACATCTTCAACTATCACACCATTGTTAGGTATCATCGAGTTGGTTCCAATTCATAGCAATCCAAACAATATAACAAAACATTGCTATGTCTGATCCCATTGTTGCAGCCATAGTGTGAATCTGTCTCATTGAGAGTCTTCCTCTTTTTCACCAATCACATAATCACTTCAATTGATGCAGAAAAGGCATTTGATAAAATCCAAAATATTTTCCTCATAAAAGCTCTCAGCAAAATAGGAATAGAAGGAAAATTCCCCAACAAAATTAAGGCAATATATACAAAACCCATACCTAACATTATGCTCATTGGAGAAAAGCTGAGAGTCTTCCCCTTGAGAACTGAAACAAGACAAAGATGCCCATTATCACCTTTATTATTCAATATTGTACTGAAAGACCTAGCCAGAGCAATGAGACAAGAAAGGGAAATAAAAGGTATCCAGATTGGAAAGGAAGAAGGAAAACTATCTCTATTTTCATACAATTTTATCCTACACATAGAAAATCATAGAGATTCCACAAGAAGGTTACTGGAACTAATAAAAAGATTCAGCAAAATGGCAAGATACAAGATCAAAACACAAAAATCAGTTAGGTTCCTTTCCACTATGGAGAATTCCAAAAAGGAAATCAAGAAAATAATATCGTTTACAATGACCCCTAAAAAGATAAAATACTTAGGAATAAAACTAACTGGGCAATCAAAAGACAAGGAAAACAATAAAACACTACTGCAAGAAACCAAAAAAGACATACATAAATTGGGGGGGGAGCAAAACCCGTCATGCTAATGGATTGGATGAATTAACACTGTGAAAATATCAATATTACCCAAAGCGATCTACAGATATAATGAAATCCTCATCCAAAGCTCACATTCTTTAATGAAATGGATAAACTACTCTCCATATATGAAAAGAAAGGAGGCTCAAATAGCTAAAACTATATAGAAGAAAGGAACAAAGTAGGAGGTCTCACACTTTCTGACCTCAAGACTTACCACACAATCACAGTAATAAACACAGCCTGGTTCTGTTTCAATGAAAGACATAGACCAATGAAATGGAACTGAGAGCCCAGATTTAAATTCATCCATCTGTGGTGAAGTGATCTTCAACAAAGGATTGAAGTCTATTCAATGGGGGAAGAAATTATTTCTTTAACAATTGGTGCTGGCAAAATTGGACATACATTTGCAGAAAAATAAAACAGGATCCATATTTCACACCACACACAAAAACTTACTCAAAATGGATTAAACACTTAAATGTAAACATAAGGACAAAACTAGAGGACTTAATTTTTGCTACAAATACTTTATCAAACACAAGTAAAAATGCATAATTAATAGAAGATGTATTAATAACTGAGACTTCCTAAAAATTAAGTATGTATGCTCACCAAAAGACTTTACCAGAATAGTAAAAAGAGAATCTACAGATTGTGGCAATGACATATCTGATAAGGTTTCTAATCTCTACAATATTTGGAAAACAACGGCTCTGACAAAAAGACAAACAATTCAATTAAACAATGGATAAACGACATGAACACTTTACCAAAGAAGTCATTCAGGTAGCTAACAAACACATGAAAAGATGCTTGCTATTATTAGCCATTGTTGTTGCTGCTCTTCGAGTCCATTGAATCGGACCCGACTCATAGTGACCCCTCCTTGGGTTTCCGAGGTGGTATCACTACGGAAGTAGATTGCCCCATCTTCTTTCTGAGGAGTGGCTTCTGGTTAGTAGTCACGTGCCTTAGGCAAAAGTGCAGTGAGATAACATCTCACCCCTGAAAAAATGGTACTAATAAATAAATAAATAACAGAAAACAACCAAATGTAGGTAAGGTTGTGGGAAGACTGGACTTCTTATACACTGCTAGTGGGAATGTAAGATGGTGCAACTACTATGGAAAATAGCATGACACTTCTCCAAAAACTAGAAATAGAAATATCTTATGATCCAGCTATCCACTCCTAGGTATATATCCTAGAGATAAAAGAACTGTAACACAAATAGACATATGCATACTGTTTTGGTTACCTGACACTCTGACAAGAATAGACCACAAATGGGATGTCTTTAATGAATAGGAGGAGTTTATTCTCTTATACTTTGGGAGGCTAGAAGTCTGAGTTCAAAGTGCCAGGCTCTAGAAGCTGGGTGAAAGCCCCTTGACCTTGGGCTTCAGCTCTGCCTCTTGCTCCCGACCCACTGAAGCTAGAGGCATCTCTTGCCTCAGGCAGCTGCTGAGGCTGACAAGCCCGAGGTTGACAAATAAAATGGCACAATCCTGATATCATGGCAGACCATTGATTCAAGTCCCATTAACAGTCCCAAGATCAGCAGACAACATGGAAGGCTGCATGCAGGATTCAAGCCTGCCAAAAGCTGGAGACCTTCCTCAAAGGTTCTTCTTATATACTGGAAGCAGTCCACATCCCTAAAGTAGCTACTTAGCTACTCCAGTAGATTCCATCATGGAGTTAATTGCCAATCTCACCATGGGGAATGACTATAACCAGCTGCCCAGCCACTCAAAACCAGACCTAGGCCAATTGACATATAACCTTAACTACCACACACACCTAAGTTCATTGCAGCATTATTCCCAATAGCAAAACGATGGAAACAACCTAAGTGCCCATCAATGGATAAATGGGTAAACAAATTGTGGTAATTCATACATGGAAATAGTATGCAATTATAAAGAATAGTGAGGAGTGTGTTAAACATTTTATAACATGTCTGAATATAGAGGATGCTATGCTGAATTAAGTAAGATAATCATAAAAGGACACATTTTTTATGGTCTCACTTTTTTAAAAAGTCAAGAATAGGTATACACACAGAAAGCAATATTCTTTTATGATTACCAGGGAGGGAAGGGAAAGCACGGTGAGTCATTTGTCATTCTTGGTGATGAAAAAGACAATACCTATTATTAGTGTATTCTTAACAACTTGACCGAGGTAAATGAAGACATTAAGAATGACTCAAGAATAAGGGACAGTTTCAGTAAATGCTATAACATATATAATCCTGCAGCAGCAGTAATAAAAACCAAAAAATATGAGTGTGGTTACAAAAGTAAATATGTATACATATACACCTACTCCTTACTTATCGACTATCCTGTTATCTAACATTTCACATTTAGGACCATAGTAAAAAAATATGCTCTCTGACTAATTTTGTGCAAGAGGGGGAGGAGGAGGGCAAGATTTGTGTGAGGGAGTGAGGCTATGTGGTCACCGGTGATTCATATATTACCTAGGTTGGGCAGGGGAGCCAGATTGGACCCAAGATGAGCATGGGGTGGCCACGCATTCCATAGGAGGTGGAGTGGCCTCTCTGTCATCTCCACAACTTCTGCTGGGCCCAGGAGGCTGGGCTTCACCTGTCTGCAAGCCCAGGAGCTGCCCACCACTGAGGCCCATCTCTGGGTCTGACACAGCAGGAAGGTGGAGACATTAGGCTCAGAAGTCTACTCAGGGGCCTGGAATATGGCCAGATGATAGTGGGCCAGAGACAATGGGCAATACCCAACCACCACTCCCACCATCATCCAGTCCCTGCAGGCTCCACAGTGGTGGGGAAAGCATGGTAGGGAATGAGGACCCACCACACCACACATACCATGAAATATGCTAATTGAATCTGAAAAAAAGTGAGAAACCTCGGGGGACATCAGCACCAAAGATGAGATTCAGCCCTGAGTCTCCAATAATACATAACAACCTTGTCCTTGGAACCTAACCATGTCAATAAGTGAAGAAGATTGTGTGTATATAGGAAGGCATGTGTGAATACATGCACATGCATTTATAGGTGTATCTGTAGGAATATGTACATACATATTTGTGTGTGCTGCATATATATTCAAATATGTAATAAACTTGTGGTGGCTTCAAGTTCCAGAAAATTCCAGCTGGATCATAATCATCGGACCTCATTGTCCCCACCCCTTCAGACCCCCAGAAACTCCTCAATAAAATGGTTTGAACTCCAAGTGTGTGTGTATACACACACACACATAAAGAGCACCATTACAGAGACTTTCTAAATATATCCAAACACTTCTCTTGACTGGCTTACTGGGTTAAAAGGCTTAGGATCATAGTCTCACAGAACAACTCAGTCAACTGGCACAGCATAATTCAGAGAGATAATGTTATGCATCCCAGTTTGGTAAGTAGCATCTGGGGTCTCAAAAGTGTGAGCAGCCATCTAGGATACAATTACTGATCTCTACTCATCTGGAGCAAAAGAGAATGAAGGAAACCAAAGACTCAAAGAAGAAACTAGTCCACAAGACGAATAACCCACATGAACCACAGTATTTTCTAGACTGAGACCAGAGGAACTAGATGGTTCCCAGCATCTACCACTGCAGACTACTCTGGCCAGCAAAACAATAGAAGGTCCAAGATAGAATTGGAGAAAAATGTAGAATAAAGTTGAAATTCCTAAGAAAAGACCAGACTTACTGAATTGATAGAGACTAGAGGAACCTCTGAGAATAACTCTGTAAGATACCCATTGAATTTGGAACTGAAGCCACTCCTGGAGGTCACCTTTCAGCCAAATAATCAATTGGCTTATTAAATAAACAAGTGTCACCCCTGAGTAATTATAACCAATGTCACAGAACAATTTTTTAAAATTTGCTAAATAGAAATCTAATCTACTGTATATACATTCACATAAAACACAATAAAATATTTTTGTAAATAATGTCAACAAATCAGAGATGATCATTTAAAAGCATAAAAGTACTTATTTTAATCCATATTTGAAAATCATTACACTAATAGTCTTTATTGAATAAGAATAATTGATAATGTTGTATTTTAAAAATATGAAATTTCATAAAATTTCAAAAGAAAGCCCACTTACTGGTTCAAATTCATTCTTTATAAATTCTTCAAAACTAGTGGTGTCCAATATTCTAATATCCAATTTCTGTATGCTTAAACAGAATGAGCGGGCATATTTGAAGCTCTTACATGATCATTGCTCCTTCAGATCAGAGAAATCCAGCCACTTAGCAAGTCACTGTCAATATGAACTAAAAATAAGCAAATAATTATCTTTGAATCTGATAGCTGTTTGATTTTTGTTGAACAATAGAAATACTGAAGTAGTATTTTTCCCCCCATCAAAAAGTCACCTAAGAAAACTAGCTTGTTATTTATGTTGAAGAACTTCCAAAGTGGCAAAGATCAAACTTAGGCAAAGTTAAAAATCTAACTCCAAACTCATTGCCATTGAGTCTATTCCAACTAATAGGCTGTAAATCTCTATGGAAGCAGACTATCTTATCTTTCTTCCATGGAGCAGCCAGTGGATTTGAAAACCAACCTTTTGGTTAGCAGCCAAATGCCTTAACACCACCAGAACTCCTCTAAAGTCAAACCAAATTCACTGCCATCGAGTTGATTCCTACTCATAGTGACCCCTTTGGGTTTCCGACGTGGTAAATCTTTATGCAAGTATTTTGCCCAGTCTTGCTTCCATGGAGTGGCTGGTGAGTTTGAACCACCAACCTTCTGGTTAGCAATCAAAAGCCTTAGGCACTACACCACCAGAGCTCTGTGGATGTTAATGGTTGCTAAATACAGCCTTGTCCTTAGTTCCAGCAAGAAATGAAGAATTTAAGCTTCTCCAAAGATGGTATTAGGCGCTCCGGTGGCATAGTGCCTAACGCACTTGACTGCTAACCAGAAGGCTGGTGGTTCAAACCCACCAGCCATGCCTCAGAAGGAAGTCTGGCAATCTATTTCTATAGTGATACCTCCTTGGAAACCCAAGGAGAGATTACTATGAGTCAGATCTGACTCAATGGCAGTGAGTGAGTTGAGTTCTCACACTTAGCACAATGTATTCTGAAAGCACTTTTTAATGACATGCTATAAAAATTGGAATATTTTCACTATATTCTTTCATTTCCATAAATTGTTGCAACATAGGCACTTGAGGTGAAATATCCTTTAATATGTGCTTTCAAGTATAGATTATAATCTCATCTCTGAATATTGAAATAGCCTAAACTACCAGAGCACTAAGGAGCTCTGGTGGCGTAGTACTTAAGACATTTGGCTGCTAACCAGAAGGTCAGCAGTTCAAACCCACCAGTCACTCTGTGGAAAGAAGACAGGGCAACCTACTTGCATAAAGATTTACCACCTCAGAAACTCAGTGGGGCTCGCTGTGAGTTGGAATCAACTCGGTGGTGGTGAGTTTAGTTTATACTAGTCTTGGCTGAAAGAATTGTTCAACATAGCTTAACTCTCAATTTAAGTGTTTTATATAATTATAACATAATGGACAACAGTTTTTAGGATTCTAGGAAACCCAAATATATAATGCAATATTAATCTGCATAGTTTGTGTACTTATTTAATTGTATGCATAATTATTGAATGGTATTTAAATTAAGAAATAATTATCTGGGGATTTCAATTTCCTAATACTTTTAGGACAGCGTTCTGGTAGCATAGTGCCTAAGGCACTTGACTGCTAACCAGAAAGCTGGTGGCTCACACCCACCAACCACTCCCTGGTAGGAAGGTTGGGCAATCTACTTCCATAGTTATACTGCCTTGGAAACCCAAAGAGGGGTCGCTATGAGTCGGGTCCTACTCGATGGCACACAACAACAACACCAACAATAATACTTTTAGGACAGCGTGCAAAAAGATCTAGAAGTAAGGCCTATTATCAACAATATTTTCTTTACCCACAACCTTCCTAGCTTCTTACAAATGCACAACACATATGAATTTTGTTGGATGGAAGAGTATGTTCAATCTGGATACAAATGTTTTGGCTAATTGTTAAAGGCAGTAGCAAGGCTTATGTCCTTGAAGATGCATTTACATAGAGATTATTTTCACCTCTCATCTTTGAATGGTAATGTAGGCAAGCAAATGTGCAGTTTGATTTTTCATGAAAATTTATCTCAGCTTTTGCAAATATCTGGTATTGGGATAGTCTACAGATAGTATTTCACATTTTTGGAAAAGAAAGACAATTTTACTTTAACAAAACAATTAAATCTGAATGATTGTAGATGTAGGCCAATGAATTTTACTCAAATAAAACCTGCAGTTTTTCTCTATGAACTATTTATCCGTGAGACAAGAATAAGAAATCTTTATCAGGAAGATAGTTTATCTGTGCATGGTTGCTATGAGATCCATTTTACAAACTCCTTGACAATTTGTCAATAGTTAATTATTTAAAGAATTCATTCTATGCCTTCATTACTAAAATGCTATTATAATGTCTATGATCTATCTAAAAAGAGGGGGCACTTTATTTATATTTCTTTTATCTTACAGAGAAAATGTGAAATGAAATGATCAGGACAAATGAAAAAATGACTTTTAAAATGTGGATATAAATGTACAATATTTTAAATATTTCCAAATGTTTTCAAAAATAGAATTTAGAAATGTATAGGAGAAATATATATGTACATGCATATTTCACTCTATGTTTGTATATGTATGTGCATATTTTGGAGTCCCTGGGTGATACAAATGCATTCAATTATTAACAGAAACGTTGGGGATTCTAGTCCACCCAGAGGCCCCAAGGAATAAAGATCCGATGATTCTTCTGTAGTGATTCCCAAGGAGGGGTTGCTATGAGATGGATCCAACTCAATGGCAGTGAGGTTTTTTATTTTTTCAACCTGTGCAAAATCAGCCATTGAAAACTCTATAGAGTACAGTTCTACTCTTACACATGTGAATCACAATGAGTGGAATCAACTTTGTGACATCTGAGCTGGGTTGGGTTGCTGCATATCTTAAACAAAAAGAGGTATTTATGCATTCAATGGCTTTTTCTAAAGGTATTTAATCAGTATTGATTTTAGTTCAACATCTTAGTAGACTTATTTTAATCTCTGCTCAAAAGCATATTTAATTTGCACAACAAAATACATAAAAGCCTTGTTCCACATCCTACATTGGTGAGCAGTGACTGGGGTCTTCAAAGCTTTCAAGCGGCCATCTAAGATGCAGCTAATGGTCTCCTAGCCTCGGAAGTCGGAAGGGAAGAAGAATGCAAAAAAGAAAACGAGGGCATTTGGAAACAATCAGCCGTAGGGCATGATGGCCCTTGAGACCAGAAGAACTAGATGGTGCCTGGCTACCAAAGCCAACCACCCAGGAAAGGATCAAATCTAGAGATCCTGGATAGAGTGGGAGGAAAAATGTGGAACAAATTCTAAAAACTCAATAATGACCAGAATTACTGGTCAGATGGAGTCTAATGAGACCCCCAATACTATGGCCCTGGAATACATTCTGTGCCTGGAATAAAACTCACTCCCGGGGTCTGGCTCTCAGCCCAATAGTTAACAAGATGTACATGCAGACCACTCAGCCCAGAGTGATGCACCCACATACTAATGGTAATACATCCCTTAGAGCAATAAACCATGGAACACCAGAAGAGCAACATTCAAATTGAGGAAATGCAGTACAAACAGGATTGCATAACTATGAGGGGTATGGCTACTTGGCAGGGAGGGGAGGAGACTAGGTTAAGGTTGGACATGGTAAATGGGGAGTGAAAGTAAATGTGCACATCACGTTGAATGTAAAACAAGTCCTTAAATTTTTTTTTAAAAAAAGCATATTTAAATGTTGTTTGCAATGGTTTGTTATGTAACCATACAGAGTACGGTTACCATTAAGTATGGCTATTTGTAAGGGGCTATACCCACCAGCCACTCCCCCGAAGGACGGCTGGATGATCTACTTCCATAGTGATACTGCCTCGGAAACCCAAGGAGGGGTTGCTGAGTTGAATCAGACTCCAAGGCAGTGAGTTTGGTTTTATACTAGTCTTGAAGGAGTTTTGGTGGTGTAGTGGGTAAGGCAGTTGTCTACTAACCAGAAGGTCAGCAGTTCAACCAGCTTCTTGGTGGGATGGAGATAAGGCAATCTATTTCTGTAAAGATTTATTGCCTTAGAAACCCAGTGGGGATCACTATGAGTCACAATCCACCTGATGGCAGTGGGTATATGTATATAATATATACATTATATGTTTGTTTGTGTGTGTGTGTGTGTGTGTGTGTGTACATGCTGAGTCCTGGCAGCACAGCCTTAAGTGCTTGGCTGCTAACTGAATGGTCAGCATTGGAAGCGACCAAGCCACTTCCTGGTAGAAAAATGGGACAATTTGATTCTGTAATTATTTCAAAACCATCACCATTGAGTGGATTCCAACTAATAGCAACCCCATAGGATAAAGTAGAACTGCCCCCTAGGGTTTCCAAGGCTCTGGTGGCGTAGTGCCTAAGATATTTGCTAACCAGAAAGCTGGCAGTTCAAACCCACCAGCCACTATTTGGAAAGAAGAGTGGACAATCGGCTTCCATAGAGAGACTGCCTCGGAAACCCAGGGAGGTGTCGCTATGAGTTGGAATCAACTCCAGGGTAGTGAGTTTTGTTTTGTTCTGGTTTGGTGGTGGAGTGTCTAAGGCATTGGACTGCTAAATGGAAAGTTGGCATTTCAAACCCACGAGCCGCTGGGTGAGGATGGACAATGGGTACAATCTACTTCCTTAAAGATATACCACCTCAGAAATCCAATGGTGTTCACTATGAGTCCAAATCCACTCCATGGCAGTGAGTTTGGTTTTTGGTTTGGAAATCTTTGTAGAAGCAGACTGCCTTATCTTTCTCCCAAAGAGCAGCTGGTGGGTTCCAACAATCTAACTGGGTTAGCAGCCAAATGTTTTAACCACTGTGCCATCAGGATTGTCTTCTGTACAGATTACAACCTTAAGAACCCTATGTGGTAGTTCT
Organism: Orycteropus afer afer; assembly: GCF_000298275.1. NCBI lineage: Eukaryota > Metazoa > Chordata > Mammalia > Tubulidentata > Orycteropodidae > Orycteropus > Orycteropus afer. The sequence goes on from NW_006922039.1 coordinate 1,740,770, forward strand.
ACTCTCTCTTATAGGGTCACTCAAAGTCATGATCAACTAGATGGCAATGTGTTCTTTTTTTTAATTTTTTTTTTAAATTTAGGAGAGAAACACTAAAGATTAGTTGTTTTAAACCTCTTGTTATTTTACCCAAGAACAGTATATGAAAATAAAGCAGTAGTTACAGAAGGGGGACCCAGGGAGACCTCAAATGGGTTCTTGTCTTTTGGTGAGAAAGAACTGCTCACAGAAATAGAGGTGATATATAGAGAGCAAGTCTTTAATGAAACACTGCATGAGGCTGTACAGTGGGATAGCAAACTAGGTGTATAGCAGGCTAGTTGGACTGTCAACGTTTCCAGTTGGCTTCCAGAAATTATCAGGGACAGAATGAGGAAGCTAAGCAGTTAGTGAATCAGGTTCACGGTTTCATATTTCCTTATTTGACTTCTCATTTCATTGTGCTCTTGTTTTCTGGATCCATCTAGGCATCTGCCTGTCTGCAGATCAAAATGGATGCTATCACAGAGTCTCATGTGCTGACCCCACATCCTGTTGTTGTTGTTATGTGCCGTCGAGTGGGCCCCGACTCATAGCGACCCCTCCTTGGGTTTCCAAGGCAGTATCACTACGGAAGTAGGATTGCCCAACCTTCCTTCCGAGGAGTGGCTGGTGGGTTTGAACTGCCAGCCTTCTGGTTAGCAGTCAAGTGCTTTAGCCACTATGATACCAGAGCTCCTGAACCCACATACTAGAACACGCAATAAACAGTCTGGCAATTACATAGTTTCTAGTCTCAACTTTCCAGTTCCTATCAGTAGGGATAATTTAAGTAATTTACAAAAAAATGTAGCGGGGGCAGCTTTCATTCCTTACATGTGTCCTTGCCTCAAGTATATAAATAAAAACATAAAAAGTATGATTGTGCTTTTAGACCACTTTTCCCTGATCTTTAAATGAAGGTCCTTTTATATACTTATTCCTGTGCTAAAACCAAGAGAATCTTGAAATTTCTTGAGAATCTTAAGAAGCAAAGCAAAAAAAGAAAAAGCAACCAAAGAAAGATAGCTTACATATAATTTTGCAGAAAAAAAATATTTTTCCTCCAACTTTTTTTTTGTCTTCAATTTCTACTTTCCCAACTCATTTATGTATTTTGTGTTTTTTTAAAGTCATTTAATTTTGTGCTGTAAATAGTGTTGTGTTTAGGTGGCTGCTGTTGTTTGCAACCACTGTGTCATTCCTTCTCACTGAAAGTCATTCACTTTTTCCCTGAGCCTCTACCTTACCAAGCATAATATTCTTCTCCAGGGAGTCATTCCTTCTCATGGTATGACCAAAGTAACAGAGATGAAATCTGGTTATTCTTGCTTTTAAGGAGCATTCCTGCTACACTTCTTCCAAGACAGATTTGTTTCTCTTCCTGGCAATGCATGGTATTTTTAATGTTCTTTGACAACACCACAATTCAAATGCATCAGTTCTTCTTTGGTCTTTGTTCTGGTTACCTAGTGTCGCTCTGACAAGAATATACCACAAATGGGGTGGCCTAAACAAACAGGAGTTTATTCTTAAAATCTGGAGGCTTTAAGTCCAAGTTCAAAGTGCCAGGCTCTAGGGGCTGGGTGAAAGCCCCTCAACCTTGGCGTCCAGCTCTGCCTCCTGCTCCCAGTCCACTGGAGCTAAAGGTGTATCTTCATTCAGACAGCTGCTGCCTGCTGAGACTGAGAAGCCCAAGGTTGACAGTTAAAAAGGCACAGTCCCCATGTTACCAAACCACACGGCAGGCCATTAATTTAAGTCCATTGTAAGTCCCAAGGTCGACAGAGCATGCAGGCTGCTGAACAACGGATGTGGCTACATGCAGGGTCCAAGCGTGCCATAGGCTGGAGACCATTCCCAAAGCCTTCTGCTTATATAAAGGAAGCAGACCACATTCCCTAAGGCAGCTACTCAGCTGCTCACAGTAGATTCCACCATGGCATTGATTATCAGTCTCATCGTGGGGAATACTACATCCAGCTGTCCAGCCATTCAACCAGGCCCAGCCAAGTTGACACACAAACTGAACTACCACAGTCTTCCTTATTCATTGTCCAGCTTTCACATGTATATGAGGCTATTGAAAATACAACGGCTTGTTTCAGACTGTCAAGACTAGTAACCTGAAAATTAAGGGAAAAAAAGCTTATTCTGCATCAGGATGTATATAGCTTGTGTCATCCCCTCACTTAACATTCAGTCTAAGAGATACCTGAGAAGATTTAAGTTAGATGAAGATATACTAGTAAATAAGTATTTTGCTTTTACAGTTACATAGAAAAGATCAGAAATGCATAGTAAAGCTGTAGGAATTGTCTACATAGGGAATATATTTTTATTCATTATTTGCTCTATCATTAATTTTACATGAGGAGAGGCAAGATCATTATGTTTTGTGTCTGTATATATTGTGATCTTCTACAGAATTCTTACTGTTAATATTCAAAGAAAGGGAAACAGATGGAAAGTACAGAAGTACACTGACAATTGAACTTGGTAAATTTTTCTTAACATTCATCTCATAAAAGGGATTAAATTAATAACAAATTTGATATGAATGACATGCTAGATTTTATTGGTAATTGGTGATATTGAATGTTACATAGCATTTTATTCTTTATCACATTTTTCATTGTTTCTGCCATTTACCAAAGTGTTTACATTACAAATTAGAACTCCTTATTAGTATGAGACCACAGCTTGACTACTTGCTGGATCAGCAAGTTTAAAGTGGACCATGACAAATGACTTAGCTTATCAAAACAAAACAAAACAAAAAACAAATACTCTGTTAAGAAATTGTCTGAGCTTAATTTAAAGTAGAGAGACAGTGCTTTAATTTTAAAAAGTGAAGTTATAAGCTAAATTAAAGAAGAAACTTCCCCTTCACTATTTTTAATTCTGTATGTTTGTGTACAGTGCTTAATTTAACAAAAAGACAATCAATGTAAACCTAATGCTGGTTTTCAAATACCATTTTTTTTACCACGATTATGTTACCATTTTGTATTTATGCTGCAGCCATATGCTTTAATTAAATTAACAGTGCTTATTTTTTATTCATTTTGATTGTTGTGTTTTTATAATACATTTGGTGTTGTTATGTGCCATCGAGTCAGACCCGACTCATAGCGACCCCTCCCTGGTTTGCCAGGGCAGTATCGCTACAGAAGTAGATTGTCCAACCTTCCTTCCAAGGAGTGGCTGGTGGATTTGAACCACCAGCCTTCTGGTTAGCAGTCAAGTGCCTTAGGCACTATGCTACCAGAGTTCCTAATACATTTGTACATTTGCCAAATTATAAGGCAGAGATAGATATTCTAGCTGAACCCAACTGAATTAATTCCCAGTAATAACTCTATACTTATGACTATGCTTCTATTTGCTTGTAATTTAAATATACATTTTGTCCCAACACTGTATGTGCATTTTAAGGTTTGGGTATTCACTCCATAAAAGTCTACATTATTGTTTTATATGTGACATTGTTTGGGTAAATTTTATCAGTCAAAGCAGTTTGTGAGAATTTATAAGTTAAACTCAAACTTCATGTTAGTTGAATAAATTTTAGAGATTGTCTCAAATTCATCAATTCAGCCCTAGGTTGGCCATGTAAACATGTTGTTTCAGATAATCAAGTAGCTCAAACATTTGTAGGTCAAATGCAGAGAGATTGAGTCTATTCTGCAAGCAGCCATCTAGATGCCACAATTGGTCTCGCCTCATTTGTAGTGAAGAAGAATGAAGAAAACCAAAGATGTGTGGAAACAATTAGTCCAAGGGACTAGTGGACCATGTGAACCTCAGCCTATATGACCATGAGACCAGAAGAACTAGATAGTGCCTGGCTACCATATCAACCACTCAGAAATGGATCAGCCAGGAGATCCTGGATCGAGTGGGAGAAATTAAAAAAGAAAAATCATAAAAAAAGACCACACTTACTGGTCTGATAGAGACTGGTGAAATCTTGAGACTATGGCCACTAGTCACCCTTCAGGCTTGGAACTGAACTGACTTCTGTGCTTCCAGCCAAGCAATAGGCATACAAGGTGAACATTTACACCAGGTTGGTACACTCCTTAAAACAATCAATCACGGGAGATCAGAAGGACAGTATTTGCACAGGGAGATAGCTCTGAGGGCAGGAATGCATAGGAAAGAAGGACACTGAGCAAAGGTAACCACGGGAAATGGGAAGAGAGCTGTTACAGTATCAGGGATTGTACTTAATGTCATGAAACAGAATGTGTATGAACTCTTTAATGAAAATGAACTTGCTCTGTAAACTTTCACCCAAATCATATTTAAAAAAAAGTCTATTCTTACTACTTAAATAATCAAAACACAAATTGGCATAGTTTTAAGTTTTAACACTCAAATGAAGCACTTGGGCATACATCACGTTCAAAATGCTTAATCCATTTTATAAATACAGAGATTTTCTTTTGTTCTCCTCAGCCCTGAAGTGAATTCTTGAACTACTCACTATCCTTATTTACTGCCCCTTAATTTCTTATTTTAACAGTTCATATAGAATAGTACCAGTCTTATCACAAATTTTTATTCTAAATTATACACGTATATATTTATATATAACTATGCACATATATACATATATGTATACATATATGTATATGTATTTCAAAATTCTATGCAGTTTCTTCTTTTTGCACCCTTTTTTTAATTTCTTAGAATTTTTGTCTTTTGTTGTCCCCCCTTTCTCTCATGTCCCAAATATTTGTTAAAATTGTGAGTATTCATGTTGTAAATAATTTCACATATTACATATTATATATGAATTTTATGGTTTTGTTTAAGATCACTATTGATTATTTAGTGAGCTGTATAAGAATTATAATATTGCCATATGTCCATCTCTGCTTTTTTTCATATAAGCAGAGTCATTTATGGTAATGGTTTATATAATTTTAAAATTCTCATCTGAAAAATCCTTTCTAATTTTATGAGTATTTTAAAATTATTATTCTGTTGCTAGAAGAAAATTCAGTCAGCTTTCACTATAAAAAGTTGTAAAGCAGGAAACTTGATTTCTGAGTGAGGTCAAACAGCCTCAATATGCAAATTACATACTGACAATGAAAACAAGTGAGTTACATGAATATTTCTATTAAATTTGTAGGTTTCTGTTCTAACTCCAGAGTTTTAACAGTGATGCCAGTGGAATCACATGGCAAACTCCAGAGCCCATTTCATTTGCTTTTACTTTTATGCAGTCACTCACACTCACTCACTGCCATCAAGTCAGATCCGATTCATAGCGACCCCTCCTTGGGTTTCCAAGATGGTATCACTATGGAAGTAGATTGCCCAATCATCCTCCTCAAGAGTGGCTGGTAGGTTTGAACCGCCAGCCTTCTGGTCAGCAATCAAATTCTATTACCTTCTGGAGAAAAAATGAAAATGAAAAAAAAAAAAAAGGTTTTCTTTTCCTACTACTTTTATGCAGTAGGAAAAGAAAACAAGTTTTTTTTTTTTTGAATTTTC
>NW_006922039.1:1746650-1758965 GCF_000298275.1 Orycteropus afer afer
GTAGAAATAAGAACTCTGTACCAAGCCTTATAATTTATTAATAAATATTAGCTGTAAGTATAATGGTTTTAATATATACGTGCAGTTATATATACATGCACTGGTCAATATATGTGGAGTTTCCAGATGTTTACATCAAAAAAAATATAAATCCATTTCTTTTTGTTTCTTTCACATTTTATGTTGTACAAGTATATAGCTTATCATCATTATTCATGCAAAAACCAAGCCAAATTAATGTCTAGATTTTCCTTGTGCTAACAAAGTCTATCTTTCAGTCTTCATAATATAGAATGAGCAGCCTGAAGGAGCCAAATGAAACAAAAGATTGATTTGAAGGCAGTGCTTGATTGTTCCCTGAGCTTGCTTGCAGTTCAAGTGCTATTTACAAATGTTTCCACAGTGGATTTTAATATGGTAAAGTTATCATTGATGCCAATTAAAAAAAATTCACAAAATCATAGAATCGCCAAGTGGAAATTATTCTTGGTGTTTGTAATGTCTAATCTCTATTTGATATGCAAACGACCACATCCTTGTCCTTAAGCTCACAAGTTCTGGATTTTTCTCATGCATTCCAGTAAACAAGGAGCTCAGTAACTCTCATTGTCATGAAGTTCAACTTCACATTGAAACAAAATTGTATCTCCTTTAACAGAGACATAGAAAGATAAAATGCCAAAACAGGAACAGAATTGACTCCTCTTCTTTCACAGGCTAGAACACTAAAATCCACAAAGGTGTGATTACTTACTGTATGATCACTTAGCCAGTCAGCGGTGCAACAAAATGTTGTTGTTAGATGCCACTGAGTTGCTACCAACTCATAGTAACCCTATGTACAGCAGAGGGAAACACTGCACCATCCTCACAGTTTTTACCGTGTTTGAGCCCATCTTCATAGCCACTGTGTCAATTCATCTCATTGAGAGTCTTCTCCATTTTTACTAACCCTCAATCAACCATGATGTCCTTCTCCGGGGACCTGGTCCCTCTGACAACATGACCAAAGTCCAAAAAACAAAATCTGGCCATTCTTGCTTCTAAGGAGCATTCCAGCTGTACTTCCTCCAAGACAGATTTTTTTTTTTCATTTTTCTAGCAGTCCATGTGCAAAAAGGGCAAGGCAGTGGCTTCATCTGATCTCCTCTAACTTCACAAGCAGAAGAGAGCATCAGCATCAGCCCAGGGCTGGTTTCTATAATGTAGAGGTCACACATGCCAGCAACCTCCAACCGTTTCACCAATTCTGACACCAACCATCCCTTCCATGGCACTCTCTACTTCTCTTCTGGGTTTCATAATTTGCTGCGATGGCTACACAGACTCACAGACAGTACTCATGATTATGGAGTTTATTAGGGAAATAACAGATTACAATTCAGGCTCAGGACCATCAAAATACAATTCTTCTATCAGGGTAGCTTCTCAGCTGTTCCACGGGCACACTTCTCTCTGGTCTCGGCCTCTGCCATGCGTAGGCCAATATTACAAAGGTCCTTTAGCTTTACCAATAGGTGCCCAAAGAGGCACACCATTCCGCTAACAAGCCTGTTGACAGAAGGTCCACAGTTTCCTCATTCCATTAGCTGCCTCTAATGCCTCACTCATTAGCTCACTCCTGCCACTCTGTTTCATGCAAGTCTCTGCTGCTGCGACAGTTTCTCTGCCACTGTCTCTCTGCTGGAACTTTCTGCCAAGGACATCTAGCACAGGGATCTCAAGTCCAAGAATCTGCTCCATTCCTGATTTTTCTCTCTTGATGGTAGTAGATTTCCCCTTTCCACCTCTGGTATGCCTCATTTTAAGCCTAGTAAGATGGCAAAACTGACCAATCCCCATGTTAGCGTTCCATACACCTTTTTGGATGGTCCCACTCCCAAGAGGGTACCACATACCTTATTTACATCGTTAACAAGCTATCCAATCTCTTTTGTGGGCCACAAGCATCTCACATCTGCGTAGTCCCATGTAGTCATCTGGTGCAAGTCATAAAGTCATAAAGTCATATAGCTAGAAGAGATATATTAAGCAGTTCACTGCACCGTACTTTGGTACATTCAACATTCTTTGCCAACACCGCAATTTAAATGCAGCAATTTTTCCTTGATCTTCCTTATTCATTGTCCAGCTCTCACATGCAAATGAGGCTACTGAAAATGCAACGGCTTGGGTCAGGCACACCATAGTCTTCAAAGTGACATCTTTGTTCTTTAACACTTTAAGAGGTTTTTCTTATAGCAGATTCGCCCAATGCAATGTCTTTTGATTTCTTTACTGCTACGTTCATGGACATTGATTGTTGATCCACATAAAATGAAATCCTTGACAACTTCAATCTTTTCTCTATTAATCATGGTGTTGCTTATTGGTGCAATTGTAAGGATTGTTGTTTTCTTTATGTTGAGGTGTAATCCAGTAAATGTTTGAGGTATTCTTCACTTTCAGCAAGCAAGGTTGTGTCATCTGCATATTGCAGGTTATTTCTGGAATTGCTGCTGCATTATTAGTTCTATACATAAATAAATACGTAGTGTTTTAAAATAAAATTAAAATCATAGTTACCCTTGGCTAGTACTCTGTTTTAATTATTTTTCAAGTTTGTATTTTAACATTTTTCAGACAACCTCAGTCAACTCTTAACTTCCAAATTTACCATGATTGATGTCATTTCATATAAATACTTTTTTAGCTTAGATCTTTTCATTTTTTCTGTATGGTATCAATGAAGAAAGAAGGAAGAAGCACTACTGTTAACATGTACTAGAAATTTAACCACTGGTAATTTTCTATGTAGGACTTTGGCCAGTCAATTTAAAAGTCTAATCTTTGTCCCACAAAATTGCTTCTTGCATACACAAAATCTAATTTACATGGAATCATTGTATTATATGTAAACATATTTGGGGACCTGCCAAACAGTGGTGCTATTCTATTGAAAGTTTTTTGGCTAAGTACTATTGATCCATTTATTTCTATTGCTTATATCTCTTAAAAACCATTGCATAATCAGCATAGTGTCAGTTTGGGCAATGCAATTGGCTTTCAAATGAAAATAACCTGTAGACAGTGAAATGATTGTAAAAAATAAATAAGCTGCTTGTGTTTAACTCAAATACATATTCAGTGGCTTCAATTTTATATTCATTAAGTAAAAACAAAGGGAATCAGGAAAATATGAGGATAACCCTGGAATAGATTAAAAAGAGTTGTAACTTTATGAGAAGTGTTGCTGTGGTCACTTTACAAATATTTTTCAACCCAAATAGTTTTAGCTGTTATTTACTTTCTTTTTAAAAATTATCTGTTCTGTCTATTATGGTCTGTGAGCTCAGTGCTCTAGGATAGAATTTAGGCTTCGTGGAAAATCTCTGACTGTGTAAGTAAAACCATCATCTTCCAGAGACTTCAAATTATAATAGCAAAGATTTTTGTATCAAACAAGGTGACTTTTCTTTATAAACAGTGCATGTAAAAGATAGCTATTTTATTAAGAACAATTTTAATTTTGGCTAGATAAAAAAAGTTATGCATTTTAATCAGAGGTGACTGGTGGAAATTTTCTTTCAATATTGTCAATTACAGCACAACTAAAATTTAGTGGCTAAGAATGCCCGGCACTTGCAGGAACTTAAAATTTATAAATAAATAGATCAAGGACCTAGTGTTATTAAAGAAGACTATTATTATCAAAATACATTAATTTTCTTGAGAGATAGAGACTTTGAAATCAGGTTTAATTTCTGTACCTCCACAATTTCCCAGTCCTTCATTGGACTTTTGAGTGCACTTCATGATGGATTCCTAATGCCTTTTCAGTAGTTTTATAATATCTAGAAAGATGTTTCAGATCTGCTTGTTTAGAAACTATTTTCCAAATAGAAATGTCAAGCTGTTCCAAAGTTTTGTTTTTCTAATACATAATATATACTCCTTTGGAGAATGCCAAAGAATTAAATTTCTGTACTTCCTCTGGTCTAGTGCCTTGCAGATGTGCTTTGCACATAACAGACAACCCCTGAATATTTTTTATCATCAAAATTATAAGACATAGGAACTATGGAACTGCCATGAGTAATATTCTTCCATAAGCATCACATTTAGATGGTGTTTTAGTATACTCCTCTATTCTGCCTATGACAAAGAGTAGGCCAATAAAAACTGAGCGATTATTTTTAAATTTAATTTTGACAACTGAGTATCCCTAAAGACATTCCAGTGAGGTACAGCAATCTTCTCTTTCACCCTAGTAGTCCATTAAATGGTAAAACTCTCCTGCTGCTTACAAATGGCTGATTTTTTGGGGAGGCAACTTGTGCTATAGCTGAGAGTCAATGCCCTCCCAAATGAAAAAAAGAGCAAGATGGGATACTAGTTTTGTTCACATTAATTAATGTCTTTATTTTCTAGAAATGTGTATTTCTTTTTCCTACAAAACTAGATTAAACATTTTTGGGGAAATCTTGGCATGTCTAAGGAAGTCCATGTTGCAGAATTCCCTTGTTAATTCTTACTTTGCTTTTAGAGCTTAAATTCTGAAGCACTTGGTTTTTGGAAGGCTGTGGTCTACAGTGGGTGCCTTACCTAACACCACTTTAGTTTTGACCTAAGTTCAGACATGATTTGAGTTCTTTTTGATCTTTAAACCAACATTGTGGCTATGCATAGACAATTACTGGACAAACCTAGGAAGGGGCAGTTTGCCCTCAAGAAGAATGTGGTTGAAAGTAGATTAAAACCCACTGGTTTTGAGTCACTTCCAACCCATAGTGACCCTGTAGGACAGAGTAGAACTGCCACCCTATAGTTTCCAAGACTGTAAATCTTTACAGAAGCAGACTGCCTCATCTTTCTCCTGGGGAGCAGCTGGTGGTTTGAGCCATGAGGCTTTTGGTTAGCCCCTAAATGCTTTAACCACTGCACCATGGGAGCTCAAAGAACTATGGAACTTGCCTGAAGGTGGCTTTTTCTAATTTAAGGTTGTTGTTATGTGCCGTTGAGTCAGACCCAACTCATAGCGACCCCTCCTTGGGTTTCCAAGGCGGCCTCACTACAGAAGTAGATTGCCCAACCTTCCTTCCGAGGAGTGGCTGGTGGGTTTGAACTGCCAGCCTTCTGGTTAGCAGTCAAGTGCCTTAGGCACTATTGTCTTGTAGCCACATGGTCATGAGTTATACCTGCACCACCACATAGCCTGGCATCAAGCCCCAGAACTAATACTGTAACCATTTTTAGTCTTCTATTGTGTAAGTATCAGTCATGATCCTTTCCCTGCTTCTGTAGTTCTGCCTGTAATAGTGATGAAACTTTCTGCAGCCAAGCATGATTTTGTGATGATTTCCTTTGTTTTCATATATAATAATTAGCCCCATGGCCATGACTCTAGATTCCATTTGGCTTCTCTACTATGTACATGCTGATGGTTTTCTTCATCCTGGATGATTGTTTTCATCCTGTCTCAGGCTTAATAAAAGGTCTTTATTGAACCTGTTTCTTTGAATCTGGGGAATTTTTTCCCCTATTAATTATTGTTTGATGACAAAATACACACTTAAACTCATAAAAGACCTATTTATTTTAACTATAAATGTCACAAAGAATTTGAGGTATGGCTAATTTGGAAGTTAAAATATAAGTTTAGCAATATATACCTCAAAGAATGGAGCTAATAGTTTTTAGGAAATAGAATATAGGCATTTATTTGTTTTTTTTCTCAAATGAGAAAGTGATAGATGTCTATCAGCAGAGGCTTCATTATGAGATGATAGGTAGAGAATTGGACTGGCCAGGTCAAACAGTCTCTGACTCTGTACCCTTGCAATTTGAGCCTACATACAGCCCACCACATAATTCTTGCAGCTGCCACTAGAGAACTGCTTACAATTAACAAGCCAGGCACTTGGGTGAGATTAGAGGCCATATTTCAAAGACCCCCTGAGCTTGACCAGTTGTTAAATGTTGATAGACCTCCTGAGTTGTCCTTCAACTACTGCACCAGGTGCAGAGCATGCACAGTAAAATTCAAAGTGACAGACAAAGTGACCTTCGACTAGAGACAGATGAAAGCAGGAATCTCTCTCCAGGATTTGAACCGGGGTCCAGAGACATCATGCATGTGCAGCATCCCACAATAACAACAACAACAAAAACAAAAACTCACTGCTGTGGAGTCAGTCCCGACTCATAGCAACCCCTCCTTGGGTTTCTGAGGAGGTATCTCTGCAGAAGTAGATTGCCCAGTCGTCCTTCCAATCCCAGAATAAGTAATAACAATTATCCCAGCCCTGTCCACGATGGATTCCATTTTTGTTCCAACAAACTTTGCAGTGGGATCCATCTTGTCTTCTTCCTGCTCATGCATCTGATCTTCATAACCCCATCTTTTACATAAATAAAGATGATACCCTTTTCCAGCACCAAACCTTTTCTAAACCCTAGTAAATCCTTTATTCAGGGATATGGAAGTGATCATTGCATAGGCCCTCTCTGTTCTCCATTTGCAAGCCCTTTCTTTTAATAAACTCTTTGCTATTCAGAAACCTTCAATCCTCTTGATTTTTTCTAAATCAACTGAGGACAAGGGCTTGGACCCCTCTGTCTAGTAACAGTTATTATTATTATTATTATTATTATTATTATTATTATTATTATTTTTAAGATGGGGAGGAAATTGGGATGTGGAATGGTTGATCTTTTAGGAATTTCACAAAAATCATAAGCAGAAACAAAATCAGGAATGGGACTGTTGAATTGCTTTAGGTGTAAAGTAATTATTTTTATTTTAAAATAAAGATACACCATCACAAATTTATTTATCTGATTTGATTACAATCTGATAGCAGTGTTTTCTTAATATTTGCCACTGTGTGACTTTATATTATGTCCTTATGTAAACCACGAAAATATCAGTTAAAAAAATTTCGTATCCTTGACTAGCTTATAAGATGCAACTGTGAACATATTTGGAACATATCTGCATCTGGTACCAGAATATTTATCTTACACTGGCATAAAATACCTTATTCTCTGGGAAAATGCCATTTGGGGTCTTGTATTTCATATTATGCAGATGTATTTACTTTTATGCATATTTATATACTAGCAATTTTCTTAATTTAGTCTGTGAAAAAGCCAGATTTGCATTTCTTTCTTTTTTTTTTCCCTATTGATCTCAACTGGTTTCATTCCACTACACTAGAACTTTAGCATGTATTATGGTCATTTGGAAGGCTTGTTAAAAAGATTGCTGACCAGCTCCAGAGATTTTTTCAAATAGGTTTTTAGGGTGGAGGCTGAGAATGTGCATTTTTAACAAGTTCCTAGGTGATTCTAATACAACTTCTCTGGAAATGATACTTTGAGAATGCCTGTATTAGATTATAAACCACAAGATGGTAAGTTTCTTGTATGCCTTGCTTTACCATTTTATCCCCAGAACTTAGTAGCAAGCATTTAGAAGTACCAAGTTTTCCATTTGAAAACAGCAAATATTTTGAGGTTTTCAAAGAATTATTTTGAAACTTCTTCAATAATCAATTCCCAGGGCCATCTTCTTTTCAGAGGCCACCACAATGTGTATTTAAAAGAAATAGTTTGGCATTGTTTTGACTTTGAGCCAAAAAAAGTTTGGCGTTGCACTGATAAGTAATTGAATGGGTAAGAAGAAGAAAAACGTGGGACTTTCTTTGTAAATGCTACTATTGTTTAATCAGTTAGCAAATGAGAAGGATGTTCTCTTGTCTTTCCAGTTTCTATCTGGGAACTTGATAGCAGTTTAAATTCTTCCATCAATAACTCTGATCTGTTTGCTAAACACATATGCATTAATGAATTATCAAGAATGCCAAAGACAAATGTACTTTTGAGCAAAACTCCTCAAAAGTGTCAGACATGTGACTAAAATCAACAACTCTCATTTTCTACTCTGGTTTAGAGATGGAACAAATAAAAATGTAACTTTTGTAATACTCCATGGATCATAGAAGATTTTAGTTAAGTATTAGTACAGATATTTTCATAACTCAGTGGTCTAGAATAGTATAGCTGTGCAATCCTCTCAACTATAGTCTAAGCTCTATGTCTGTTTATTTGTGGCATCTAACATTATTATGGTAGTATCTAACATTATTACATGCACAAGGTTAAGTGTCCTAATACATTTCAGCGTTTTTAGGACTGGAAAAGTTGTTATACCCATCTAAATATGTGAATTACAGTAATGAAGCCACTAGTCATATGTATCTATTGAACACCTGAAATGATAATAATCTAAACTGAAATGTATAAAACACACCCTGGATTAAAATATTTAGTACCGAAAAAAAGAAGGTAAAATAATATCATTAACAATTTTTATATTGAAACTCACTAACTCATTGCCGTGGAGTTGCATCTGAATCATAGTGACCCTTACTTAGGTTTCTGAGGAGGTTTCACTACGGAAGTAGATAGCCCAATCTTCCCTCCGAGGAGTGGCTGGTGGGTTTGAGCTGCCAGCATTCTGGTTAGCAGTCAAACGCCTTTCGGCACTACTCTATAAGATGTTGAAATTAGAATATTTTGGATATATTTAGTGAAAAAAAAAAAGTACTATTAAAAGTAATCTCATCCACTTCTTTTTGCTTTTTATGATGTCGTTACTAGAAAATGTAAAATTTCATATATGGCTTGAATTTGTGGTTCATATTATCCATATCTCTATTGGCCTGTGCTGGTCTGAAAGTAAAAGTAAAGTGACTTGTCTAGGGTGATATAACAGAAATGGAGGAAAGGCTAGTAGGAAAATTTTGTATATTGGGAAAGCTTTCTTTTGCACTTGTAAATTGAAATTTAGTGGGCATAGGCAAGTCCAAAGGGAGACTTGAGGAAATGTCAGCAATTAGCAAGCAGAAATGCAGAGAGGTCAGGACTGGTGGTTAGAAGATTGTGGCAATCATTACTAACAGAATCAAACATTCATCTTGAAAAGATGATTAGGTGAATAGGTGACTTTTAGAAATATAAATGTATGGAATTCAATTTAAATAAAAAGTACTCAATTTAGCATCTAAACCACTGCCACAGCAAAACCCGTAAATGTCCAAATTACAATAAAATTTGGAATATTATAGAATTTGAATTCGACACTTTTTTCTTATGGTGAACATATATGAAACAAATAATTTGCCATTTCCAAATTCTTCACATGTACAATTTAGTGAAATCAATTGTAATCATCATGTTACACAACATTACCATTATTCTTTTCAGAACTTTCCCATCACCCTTAACAAGACGTGCATGAGATCTTTCTGAAAGTTTCTCCTTATATACAGGAAGCGGACCACATCCCTAAGGCAACTACTCAGCTGCTCACAGTAGATTCCACCATGGAGCTGATTGCCTGTCTCATCACGAGAATAACTACATCCACCTGCTGAGGCACTCCAAACCAGGCCCAGCCAAGATGACACATACCCCTAACTACAACAGACATATATGTAGATGTGGAATTACTGGATTATATGGTATTTCTGTGCTCGTTTTTTGAGGAACTGACAGACTGTTTTCCACTGTGGCTGCATAGTTTTACAATCCCATCTTAACACTATTGTCAAAAAACCTTTGATCATGTATGTGTAGGTATATTTTTAGGCTCTCTTTTCTGTTCTATTTATATGTTTTTTTTTTTTTTTTTTTTGCTCTTAATCAACTCTACTGATTAACATAGTTTTATAGTAGATTCTGAGTTTAAAGAATTGAAATCAGATAGGATTAGTCATTTAACTTTGTTTACTTAAAAAAAAAAACTTGGGTTATTATAAGCCCTTTGTATTTTAATATTTTACAATCAGTTTGTCAGTTTCAATAAAAATGACTTCTTCATAGGCATTTGACTGCTAACCAAAAGGCTGGCAGTTCAAACCCACCAGCCACTCTTGGAAGGAAGACTGGGAATCTACTTCAGTAGAGATACCACCTCAGAAACCCAAGGAGGGATCGCTATGAGTCAGAATTGAGTCAATGGCAGAGTTTGGTTTTTTGGTTTTAATCCATGAACATAGAATATCTTTTCAGCTATTTAGGCTGATTTAGGTTCTTTTGTTCTCTTGGCAATATTCTGTAGTATTTAGTGGAAAGGAAAATGTTCTACACTGGTAATGTATTTTATGTTGTTTGCCATTACCTTAATAAATATTTTTTAATTTCATGTTCCAATTGTTTGCTGATAGTATATATGGATACTATTGTATATTATGTATATTATACATTTGTATATTATATATATTATGTGTGTTAACTTTGTATCATGCAACCTTGTTAAACTTATTTATTAATTCTTATAGTTTTGTAGGTTCCCTGGAATATTATATGGGAGCAATCATACCATTAGTGTATAGGGGAATTTTAACTTCTTTCTCTCCATTCTTCACATACTTATTAATTAATTTATTTTTGCTTGTTTGTTGCTATATTCTAATTTTGATAACTTCATGAACGATGTTGGATATAAGTGGCATGAGCAGGTATGCTTTCTTTTATTCCCAGTCTTAGAAGGAAGGCACTCAGTCTTTCATATTAACTATTATTTTACCTGTAGTGTTTTTTTTGATGCCTTTGTAAGTTTTAAGGAGTTACCTACCATACCTACTTTTCTGAGAGTTTCTTATCTTTTTTTTAAAAAAATCATTAATGGATGTTGAATTTTTCAAATATTTTTCTCCATCTATAGACATAATAATATATCTTTATTAGGTTAGCACAGTATATTTTATTTTCTAATATAATTTGTTTTTGAAATGGAAATTATCTGTTATCACTCTTCATTCCAGTATTGTCTTTCAGAGGGAATAAGGTAACAACAATACTTCACTTTAGTATTTATTAGGGTGTTCACCTTTACAAGCAAATCTAAGAGATCATATATGTTTTAAAAACATGTTCATTTTTTTAAACCTGTTGAATTTTTAAATAACTATTTCTCTGAAAACTTAAGATGTTCTAAATATGAAAACTACTAATTGTGGTATTTTAGCATTGTTGTTATTTGTCATCAAGTCGGACCCGACTCATAGTGACCCCTCCTTGGGTTTCTGAGGCAGTATCACTACGAAAGTAGATTGCCCAACCTTCTTTCCAAGGAGTGGCTGGTGGGTTTGAACCGCCAGCCTTCTGGTTAGCATCAAGTGCCTTAGCCACTGCGCTACCAAAGAACTAAAATTTTAGAGGACACATGGCATAAAAGGAAAGGAAAATGCATCACAGTAATGTGATAGGAAGAAGTTAGAAAAGCCTATAGTCAGAGAAACAGAATATATTTGTGTAGACATACTCTACTACCATACCTTTGTTTGGCACATATGTCTTTTGATTCTAACTTTTGAGTGGGCATAATGCCACACTAACAGATGTGCTCATTATGTAGACCTGCCAAGGAAGCAGAATGTACATAAAAACAATAAAGAAATCATGCTGGTAATTAAGAAGACTGCAGTAGTGTGGAGGTTCCTTTATCAACATAAATATACACATATATATATATGAATAATTCCATCAAATGCTAAAGTCAGAAATCACAAAATCATTTTATTAAGATATGTCCTTTTTTGGTGTATGTTTAATATTTTCCAGACAGTTCAGTCAAATGAGTTAATTTTGCATACTTTTTAATTGCAATTCAAAGTAGAAGACACTTTTTCTAAAAGGCTTTATATACTTGAGTTGATTTATATTTGTTCGTGTAGCTTCAGTTACACTTCATGAACATGTCATGACTACTTAGAACACTAAAATGTCTCAAAAAATGGAAGAAAGTCATAAAGACAAATTGTTTTAGAATTGTTCTTTAATGACCTTTACTTATACAAAACAAATCAATGTTTTATATGTTTAGACATTAATTTATTTTGTTGTTGTTGTTAGGTGCCATTGAGTTGACTCCGTCTCATGGTGATCCCATGTACAACAGAATGAAACAGTGCCCAGTGCTTTGCCATCCTCACAATCTTTGCTATACTTGAGTCCATCATTGCAGCCACTGTGTGAATCCATCTTGCTGAGGATCTTTCCCTTTTTTTAGCCGATGCTTTACTTTACAAAGCATGCTATCCTTCTTCAGGGAACTGTCCCTTCTGACAACATGAGCAAAGTAGGTGAGATGAAGCCTGGCCATTCTTACTTCCAAGGAGCATCCCAACTTGCACTTCTTCAAAGACAGATTTGTTTGTTTTTCTGGCAGTCCATACTATTTTCAGTATTCTTTGCCAACACCACAATTCAAAGGCATCAACTCTTCTTTGATCTTCCCTATTTATTCTCCAGGTTTCACATTCATAT
>NW_006922039.1:1759715-1762065 GCF_000298275.1 Orycteropus afer afer
TCTTTTGCCACAGATTTTCCTAGTGCATTAGTAAGTCTGATTTCTTGACTGTTGCTTCCATGTGTGTTGACTATGGATCCAAGTAAAATGAGTTTCCTGACAACTTTGGTCGTTTCTCCATTTATCATGATGCTGATTATTGGTCCAGTTGTGAGGATTTTCATTTTCTTTATGTTGAGGTGTAATCCATACTGAATACTCTAGTCTTTGGTCTTCATCAGTAAGTGATTCAAGTCATCTCCACTTTCAGCAAACAAACTTTTGTCATCTGCATATCACAGGTTGTTAATGGTTCTTCCTCCAATCCTGATGCCACATTCTTCTTCATGTAGTCCAACTTCTTGGATTATTTACTCAGCATACAGATTGAATAGGTATGGTAAAAGTATACAACCCTAATGTACACCCTTCCTGATTTTAAACCACCCAGAATCCCCTTAGTTATGTTTGAACAACTGCCTCTTGATCTATGTACAGTTTCCCCATGAGAACAATGAAGTGTTCTGGAATTCCTATTCTTCTCAATGTTATCCATAATTTTTTATGATCCACACAGTCATATGCCTTTGCATAGTCAATGAAACACAAGTAAACATTTTTCCAGTATTCTTTCCTTTCAGCAAAGATACATCTGACATCAGCAATGATATCCCTTGCTCCATGTCCTCTTCTGAATCCAGCTTGCATGTCTGGAAGTTCTCTGTCAATATACTGCTGCAACTTTTTTTAAATTATCTTCAGCAAAATTTTACTTGCGTGTGATATTAACGATATTGTCCTATGATTTTCACGTTCTGTTGGATCACCTTTCCTTGCAATGGGCACAAATAAGGATCTCTTCTGGTAACATGGTCAGGTAAATTTCTTGGCATAGTAAACTTTGACATGAGACAAAGTATATGTGAACTGCTGTATAGAAAGTGAATTTGCTCTGTAAATCTTCACCCAAATCACAATTAAAATAAAGAAAGAAAGAAAGAAAGAATTTGTAGGTAAGTAAAAAAAAAAAAAAAATTCTTGGCATATACAAGTAAGCACATCCAGTGCTGCTCTGTTGAAATGCCTCGATGGGTATTTCATCAATTTCTAGAACCTTAGGTTTTTTTGTTTGTTTGTTTTTGCCAATTTCTTCAATGCCACCTGAACTTCTTTCTTCATTATCCTTGGTTCTCGATCATATACTACCTCCTGAAATAGTTGAAAATCAACCAATTCTTTTTGATACAGGACTCTGTGTATTCCTTCCATCTTCTTTTGATGCTTTCTGCATTATTCAATATTTTGACCATGTGTTGTATGAATTCACAGAATACTGATAGGTTAATCTTATGAAACCCACTTCAGAAAGGCAAAGGTTTCCTCAAATGTAATTAACAAAAGCCCCCATCCCAAAATAAAAATGCATTGTATCTCTTTTGATATTAATAGCTGTGTTACTACTACTACTGAGACTTGGTGAACTTTTAGAAACAAAATTTGCCCCTTGTTGCTTTTGTTAGGTGCTGTCGAGTCATCACTGACTGACAGTGACCCTATGCACAGCAGAACAAAACACTGCCTGGTCCTGTGCCAGCCACATGATCCTTGCTATACACGAGCCCATCGTTGCAACCACTGTGTCTATCCATCTTGTTGAGGGCCTTCCCCTTCTTCATTGACTCTCCACTTTACCAAACATGATATCCTTCTGTAGGGAATGGTTCCTTCTGACAACATGACCAAAATAGGTGAGAGGAAGTGTGGCCATCCATGCTTCCAAGGAGCATTCTGGCTGCACTTCCTCCAGAACTGATTTGTTAGTCCTTTTAGCAGACCATGTTACTCTTAGCATTCTTCTCCAACACCACAACTCAAAAGCATCAACTCTTCTTTGGTCTTCCTTATTCATTGCCCAGCTCTCACATGCATAAGAAACGATTGAAAATACCATGGCTTGGGTTAGGTGCATCTTAGTCTTCAGGAAGACATCTTTGCTCTTCATCACTTGAAAGAGGTCTTTTGCAGCAGATTTGCCCAATGCAATACATTGTCCCATGTTTTGACTGCTGTTTCCATTGGTGTAGATTGTAGAACCAAGTAATATGAAACCCCTGACAACTTCAGTCTTTTCTCCATCCACTGTGAAGCTGTTTCTTGGACCAGTAATGAGGATTTTTGTTTTCTTTATGTTGAGGTGTAATTCACACTGCAGACTGTAGTCTTGAATCTTCATCAGTAAATGCTTCAAGTCATCCTCACTTTCAGCAAACAAAGTTGTGTCATCTGCATATCGCAGGTTGTTAATGAGTCTTCCTCCAATCCTGATGCCATGTTCTTCTTCATATAATCTAGCTTCTCAGATTATTTGCTC
>NW_006922039.1:1763166-1766308 GCF_000298275.1 Orycteropus afer afer
TCTTTTTAATGACCTTTTCCTTTCTTCATGGATGATGTTCTTGATGTCATCTCACAATTCCTCTGGTTTTTGGTCATTGATGTTCAATGCATCAAATATATTTTTGAGATGGTCTCTAAATTCAGGAGGGATATATTCAAGGTCATATTTTGGCTATTGTGGAGTTGTTTTAATTGTGTTCAACATCATCTTAAACTTGCATATGAGCAGATGATTGTCTGTTCCACAATCAGATCCTGGCCATGTTTTGGCTGAAGATATTGAACTTCTCCATCACCTCTTGCCACAGACGTAGTCAATCGGATTCCTGTGTATTCCATCTGCTGAAGTCCATGTGTATAGTCATCACTTATGTTGTTGAAAAAAGGTATTTTCAAGGAATAAGTCATTGGTCTTGCAAAATTGTATCATAACATCTCCAGCATTATTTCTATCATGAAGGCCATATTTTCCAACTACCAGTAACTCATTTTTGTTTCCAATTTTTGCATTCCTTTCAGTGGTCTTAATCAACAAACCTTGATTGCATGTTTGATCAATTTCAGACTGCAGAAGTTGGTAGAAATCTTCAATAGTCTCCCCTTTGGCTTTGGTGGTTGGTTCATAAATGTGGATAATAGTATTAACTGGTCTTCCTTGTAGGCATATGGATATTATCCTGTCACTGACAGTGTTGTACTTCTGGAGAGATCTTGAAACAGTGTTTGTGATGATGAATGCCACACCATTCCTCTTCAATTTATCATTCCCAGTATAGTAGAACGTATGGTTGTCTGATTCAGAATGGCCAAATCCAGTCCATTTCAGCTCACTAATGCCCAGGATATAGATCTTCGTGTGTTCCACTTCATTTTTGACAACTTCCAATTTTCCTAGATTCAAACTTCGTACATTCCATGTTCCAATTATTAATGGATGCTTACATCTCTTTCTGCTACAAAACAGACCCATTAAACTTTGCTACCAGCCTGAAAATGATAATTATTTGTCAGTGATTTTTTATGTGTGTGTGTGTGTGTGTGTGTTGTCTTTTTTGCCAAACTGACAATCTCAACAATGTTGTTGTTAGTGTAAATACAACCGGATATCTATCAAAATCCCAGATACTTCTTGTGTAGTTGATTATTCTACCTAGAGAGTAGGGGCATTTTTCATGATATCAACATATTTATGTGAGGAGCCCTGGTGGTGCAATGGTTGAGTGCTTGGCTGCTAATGAAAAGGTCAGTTGTCAGAACCCACCAGCTGCTTTGTGGGAGAAGGAAGTGGCAATCTGATTCTGTAAAGATTACAAGATTGGAAACCTTATGGAGGCAGTTTTATCCTGTCCTATAGGGTTGCTAAAGGAGCTCTGGTGGCACAGTGCCTAAGACATTTGAACGCTAACCAGAAGGTTGGTGGTTCAAACCCACCAGTTGCTCCTTGGAAGGAAGATGGGGCAATCTACTTATGTAAAGATTTACTGTCTTGGAAACCCAGTTGGGGTCGCTATGAGTTGGATTTGTCTTGATGACAGTGAGTGAGTTTGGTTTGATTTATAGGATTGCTATGAGTTGGAATACACTTGACAGCAAAGAGTTTATATATTTTTTTAATTTTGTATTGTTGTAGTTATTTAAGGGATTTCCCCCATTTAGTACAACTTAGAAGTGTAGGAGGCACAGATGTGTATTGGAATTGTCATCATGGTAGAGAATATTAAAATTCTTGGGAACTATAAGGATTCTAGTGTTAAATAAACCTAGAACCATATACAAAGAATATATATATTTTAAATACAAACACTAATTTTACGAGAAACAAGAGACATAGAATAAGTACTGATAAAAAAAAAACTGTTCTCTGGAAAATAATTTTATTAAAGATTTCTTTATCCTTTTATGATGGAAAGAAATAAGAAAACATAATAAAATAGCATTAGCAACAAACAACAAAGGTAATGGTTATATAGTTATATAACAATAAAACACTAAAACATAATGGCTGAGGGAAAAATACACCACATAAATTAATGGCTGAGGAAATGTCAAAAAAAGTGCTACATAAATGTGCTGCCTGAGTATAAATATACTGCTAAATAGTTAGATTGAGTAAACAAGATAAGAACTTTATAGTAAATTTCACTGTTATTCAGTTTTGATGAACTCTGCTGTGACTAGCTATGTATTTTAAAATGAAAATCAAATACCTACAAATTGATTGAAAAGTAGAAAACTTAAGCACTGATTGTCTCAGGTTTCTTTTAATCAACTCTATATTATAATTGTATTAAAATACTTTCAATGATTTAAGATACTCCAGGTTAAGATATTTAAGACATCCCTATATGCAATCTCTTCTGTGCCATGCTTAAATGACACCCTCTCAAAGAAGCCTTCCCTGACCATCTTATTTAAAATTGTAACTCCCTTGCTCCATCTACAGGTCTCCTCATACTGTTTTGCTACTTTGTTTCAGAGTACTAACACTTTCTAAAATACTATTTATTTCATTATTTCTAATGTTTACTAATTTCTTATAATTTTTGTTATGTGAAATTTTAAACATATACATAGAGAAATATTACATTGTTGTCATGTGCTGTCAAGTTGGACCCGACTCATAGTGACCCCTCCTTGGGTTTCCGAAGAAACCCAATCTACTAAGGAAGTAGATTGCACCATCTTCCTTCTGAGGAGTGGTTGGTGGGTTTGAACCACCTGCCTTCTGGTTAGCAGTCAAATGCCTTAGGCACTATGCTACCAGAGCTCCCATTAAACCCATAGATAGCCATTATTCAGTGTCTATAATCACCTTAATCCATTTACATTGATTTTTAAAAGAAATATTTTTTAGTCACTTTATCATATTATCATTATGGGCTAAAGAAAAGTGATCCTTGGAGAATAATATGTTCTTTATTCTGTATTAGTCCTGAAACTAACCTGAAATGCCAGCAGTAAATTACAAATTTTTAATTTATGCTTTCCATTTTCTCCCACCATCAAAATCACTGTGAGAGCAATCATTTCTATATTGCCAGCCCTAGTATAGCATATGGCCTATAATGTTGTTGTTGTTATTATGTGCCGTCGAGTCGGCCCCAACTCATAGCGACCCCTCCTTGGGTTTCCGAGGCAGTATCACTACGGAAGTAGGATTG
>NW_006922039.1:1767018-1770158 GCF_000298275.1 Orycteropus afer afer
GTTGTTGTTGTTATGTGCCATCGAGTTGGACCCGACTCATAGCGACCCCTCCTTGGGTTTCTGAGGCAGTATCACTACGGAAGTAGATTGCCCCATCTTCTTTCCGAGGAGTGGCTGGTAGGTTTGAACTGCCAGCCTTCTGATTAGCAGTCAAGTACTTAGGCACTATGTTACCAGAGCTCCTGGGGAGTCTGTTAGGAGATGTTAATCAGTGGAAGGGGAGTTGCCTTTGGGATGTGGCCTGCTTCCAGTATATATGGAAGAACTTTGGAAAAAGTCTCTAACTTTTTGGCACATTTCGATAACCAGTGGCCTGCTGTGATTTCTGACATTCTTGGGATTGTGCCATTTTACCTGTCCATCTTGGGTTTGTCAGCTTCAGCAGAGCTGAAGTCCAAGGTCAAGGGGCTTCCAACTGTTCCCTAGAGCTAGCACTCTGAACCTGGACATCTAGCCTCCTAAAATGTAAGAGAATAAATTCCTGTTTGTTAAGCCATCCACCTATGGTATGTCTGTTATTGCTGCACTAGAAAACCAAAACATTATCAAAGATTTGCCTTCTATTATTTCTTTGGTGATCATGATAGATACTTCTTTAATTGCACTGTCAACAACTTAGAAATAATCTATTTTTTATTCTATTGAGAATTAATATCATTTGCCATTAAGTATTTTGCGAGAGTGTAAGTGGGGAATATAGAGCAAGTTAATGGCGATAGGCTAGAATCATTCATCTATTTACCAAGCAAAATGAGAGAATGTGAAAGAGTTATTACAATCCATACTCAATACAATGCAGCAGATTCGACGGCACACAACAACAACATTATAAAGTACATCATGTTATCATTTAAAATAAAGTAGTTTGTGGCAATATACTTATTTCTGTTAAACTTGATAGACTGAAATATTCACTTTAAAAAATTTTCTTGGTCATAATCAGCACTTATTCAGAAATTCAATTAAGACTTAAATAAATCTTACTCTTACTAGGTTTGTATTTTCATTGCATTCATTTGTTAAAAAAAACTTCTGTTGTGATTTGGGTGAAAGTTTACAGAGCCAATTAGTTTTCCATTTAACAATTTATACATGTTTTGATTCATGTCATTGATTCCAATACCTTCAATGTAACATCACTCTTCCCATTCTCTCCCTGTGTTTCTCATTTCCATTCCTGCCTTCTGAACTTTGTCCTTGGGAAAATGCTGCCCCTTTGATCTAAAATGGTTGACTTTTCTCAGGAGTGCATACCATCGTAATGTTGTTGTTCACCTTGCAGACCTACTGTTGGGTGGAAAATTGAGTCATGGGAATGAGTTCAGTTCCCATTTGAAGGGTGACTAAGGGCCCTAGTCTCAGGGGTTCCACCTGTCTCTATTAGACCAGTGAGCATGTTTTTTTTTATCCTATGATTTTGAGTTGCGTTCCACATTTTTTCCTATTCTATACAGGACCTTCTAATGTGATCCCTTTCAGAGCTGTCAGTAGTGGTAGCTGGACACCATCTAGTTCTTCTAGCCTCAGGGTTGTGGAGGCTGAGGTTGGCATGGTCCACTAGTCCTTTGGATTAATTGTTTCTGTGTGACTTTGATGTCTTTGATTTCTTCACTCTCCTTTGCTCCAGATGAGGAGATGTCCACTCAAGAGCTGTAAAATGGTGCAACCACTGTGGAAAATGGTCCGATGCTTTCTTTAAAAAGTTGGAAATAGAAATACCATATGATCTAGCAATCCCACTACTAGGTATACATCCTATAGAAATAAGAACTGTGAAACAAAGAGATAGATGCACATTCATATTCATTGCAGTGCTATTCACAATAGCAAAAAGATGGAAACAATCTAAATGCCCATCAAAATATGAATGGATAAACAAACTGTGGTACCTACATTCAGTGGTATGCAACATTAAAGAAAAGTGATGAATCTGTGAAATATCCCATAACATGGATGAACCTAGAGAACATTATGTTGAGTGAAATTAGTCAATCACAAAAGGACAAATATTGTGAAACAATTCTTGTAACGTCAAGAAAAGGTTTTCACACAAAAATAAATATACTTTGATGGTTACCATGAGTGGGAGCATAAGGGAGGTTAAACCATAAGTAGAGGGTAGACACATACTAATCTTGGGTGAAGGGAAAGTCAATATACAATAAGGGGGAGGTCAGCAGAAAATTATCAGGCAAAGGAAGATGCTGGGAAGAGTGTAAGAGTTAAAAGCAACAGAGATTACTAATGCATACACAATCCTGCAATAACAATGATAATAATAATAATAATCTACAAATGAATGCATAGGTAGACATTCAAGCTGAACAAGTGTGGTTAGGAGAATTGGACTATATACCAACAAATATATATAGGTTTGACAGAAGATATTTCTACATATGGATTTACATATGCTGCAAATATATCAATGCATATAGTAGAGCATACAAGGGGCAAAGTTATGGAAACATCTTAGATATAATCCAAAACCCTGCAGTAGTGAGTCACTGGGCCTGAAAACTCAGGACCATAGTTTCATGTGACATCAGAGTCAATTGGCACAACCTGGTTCTCGAAGAAAATATTCTATATCTTACCTTGGTGAGTAGCAAGTGAGGTCTTAAAAGCATATCCATTTTCTTTTAGCATTTTCATTATGTTCATATCTATAATTTAAAAAAATATTTAAATAATATCAATGGTAGTAGTTAATTATGTTCTTTATAACATGGAAATTATAACTTTTATGTTAAAAACTAGACCACTGAAAGTTTTCTGTCCCAGGGAATATCAAGAATACTTTTCCTTGTTTATAATTTTAAAATTCTGAAATAATTAACTTCAAAAAAATATATTTTTAAAACAATTGACTCTATTAACTTTTATTTTCATCTATGTTACTATTAACTTGGATTTTAACAATGCCCAAATGATAAGATACTCCAATCTATCCTATAAAATAGATCATTTTAGTATTTAGCCAACTACACTTGCTTTATTCATCTTCATTGTTCTGTACTGAATGTTTCTGAGAATTTTAGGGTAAAATCAATTATTTAACAAGAGAAATAGCATAATAGTTCAGAGATCATGTGGCCTTTATCAAATTAGCATGCTAACAGCCAACTTCTTTTTTTTTATTG
>NW_006922039.1:1771215-1776179 GCF_000298275.1 Orycteropus afer afer
TATATTCCTGTTCACCTATCCCCACCTCATCTTCTCACCTGTCTATGTATTACCTGTAGCTTGGTGTTTGGTGCCAGTGGTAATGCAGTATTGTGTGTGTAATAGTATTTGCCTCTGTAACAACCAACTTCTTGCTCTTTTAATTTGTAAATATAAAAATCCCTGAAAGCTTAATAGAGATTTAAGCTAAAAATATTTGGGAAAAGATGAAGTAATAGTGAATGAATGAATATGGTTTGGAAATCCCAGCTAGATCAATAAGCAAGTAGACTCTCCCAGTCTGTTCTGCTTTAAAATGTGGATGTAGAAGGGTTCGTTGTGTCCTTTCTCCTGTGATCACTGCAAAAGAGTGAACATGCATTTAATGGGGAAAAAAAAAACTTATATAATAAGGAAGAACCATATCTATACATTCTTTATTAAGACAAATGAACTCATATCATTTTAAAAGTTATCATAGTTTATTGAGCTACACAGTTTAGTGTGACAAAATGCCTTAGGAAGATTTTTTTTCTCTTTTCTGCTTCAGAAGTCTATTAATACTATTGGGAGAAAAAAAGAAAAAAGGCAAATTAAATTTAGAAAATTGATTTTAATATTTTACAACCTCAAAATTATCTATAATTTTGGTCATTTTATATTTGAAAAAAATTAAATTATTATCTAAAGGGAACGTGCTTTATAAATGTAAATGAATTATTTTGAGCCAAAAAGAAAACTTTAATTACTGAATTATGTATCCATCTTTACAGTCTTCTGAAATGTTACCTAGTGAGAAGTAATGCTTTCCCAATTTAACTCCACAATATTTTGCGGAAATACCTTTTTATTTAAAATTACCATCTGGTTTATAAATACCTTACAATGATATTTCCATCCTTCTCAGAGGTAGAAGTAACATAATTAGCACTGCCAGTGTGGCTACTCAAATGCACTAAGAAAGAACAATATTCCCGTTTTCTTATCATTGTTGCTTGTTTTGCTTTGTTTTAGTTCACTAAGCAGAATAGCTTTTTTATTGAATTAGAATGGTAAAAAATAAAGAGTACAATTTAGCTTATATAAAAAGAAAAAAGTAGAAAATTGATCAGGAAGGAAAATAATACCATCTAAAAGACTGATGTAAGCTAACTATTTTTCTCTTTTAGTAATTATAAGTAATAATATTTTCTGCATATTGCTTTGTCACAAATGGGGTGAGGTATTCCAGAAATGACATTTATTTATGAATATTCTTAAGGATGCCTGATAGAATTTTGTAAGATCAACAACTAAGTCATTGCAAATACCTTTTTTCGAGAACATAAATACCAACTGTAAACATGGACCTTACCAGATGGAATACACAGGAATCAAATTGACTCCATCTGTAGCAGAAGATGATGGAGAAGCTCAATATCATCAGTCAGAACAATGCCAGAGGCTAAGTGTATAACAGACCTTCAAATGATCAGATGAAAGTTCAAGTTGAACCTGAAGAAAATTAAAGCAAGTCCACGAGAGCTAAAATACAACCATGACTTTAGAGACCATATCAAGAATAGGTTTGATACAATGAACAATAATTACCAAAGACCAGGTGAGTGGTGGAATGACAACAAAGATATTATACCTGAAGAAAGCAAATGGTAATTAAACAGACAGGAAAGAGAGAAAAGACAACAATTGATTGAGAAGAGACTCTGGAACTTGCCCTTGAACATACAATAGCTAAAGTAAATGGAAGAAAAGATGGAATAAAGGAGGTGAAAAAAAGATTTCAAAGACTGAGTTGAGAATACAAACTAAAGTATTATGAAATGTGCAAAGACCTGGAGTTACAAAATCAAAAGGGAAGAGCACACTTGGCATTTCTCAAGCTGAAAAGATTGAAGAAAAAATTCAAGCCTTGGGTTTCAATATTGAAGAATCCTATGGACAAAATATTGAATGATGCAGGAAGCATAACAGAAATTGGAAGGAATACACAAGGTCACTGTACTAAAAAGAAAAATAAAAAATAGTTGACATTCAGCCATTTCAGGAGGTAGCATATGATTAAGAACCAATGGTATTGAAGGCAGAAATCCAGGCTGCGATGAAGGCATAGGCAAAAGCAAGGCACCAGACACTGATGGAATATCAGTTAGATGTTTCAATAAAAGGATGCAACACTGGAAGTACTCATTTCTCAATGGCAAGAAATATGGAGGAGAGCTACCCGGCCAACCTACTGTAAGAGATCCATATTCGTTCCCATTCAAAAGAAAGGTGATCCAAAAGAATTGGAAATTATCTAGCAATATTATTAATATCACATACAAGTAAAAGTTTGCCGAGGATATTTGAGAAAACAATTAAAGTACATTGACAAGGAACTGTCAGAAAATCAAGCCAGATTCAGAAGGGGGTGTAGGGCAAGGGATATAAATATTGATATCTGGTGGATTTTGACTGAATACAGAGAGATGGT
Source organism: Orycteropus afer afer (assembly GCF_000298275.1). Taxonomy (NCBI): domain Eukaryota; kingdom Metazoa; phylum Chordata; class Mammalia; order Tubulidentata; family Orycteropodidae; genus Orycteropus; species Orycteropus afer. The sequence continues at coordinate 1,773,668 of NW_006922039.1, forward strand.
TGCTTGTGTTTACTGACTATGCAAAGGCATTCAACTATGTGGATAATACAAATTATGGGTAATACTGGAAAGAATGGGAATTCCACAACCTTTATTGTGTTCATGCAGAACCTGTACTTAGATCAAGAGTCAGTCATTGAAATAGAACAAGGGGATAATGAGAAGTTTAAAATTAGAAAGGTGTACTTTTCATCATAGTTATTCAATCTGTATGCTGGACAAATAATCCAAGAATCTGTGCTATATGTAGATGAACATGGCATCAGGATTGAAGGAAGACTCATCAACAATGTAGGATATGCAGATGACACAACCTTGTATGCTCAAAGTGAAGAAGACTTGAGGCACTTACCAATGAATATCAAAGACCAGATGTTGAAGATTATACCTCAATATACAGAAAACAAAAATCCTCACAACTGGACTAATAAGCAACATCATGATAAAGTGTACCTGCCCTATACCTTTGTATTTTCCATCCCTTCATACGCAAGTGAAAGCTAGACAATGAATAAAGAAGACTGAAGAAGAATTGATGCATTTGAATTATGGTGTTTGTGAAGAATTTAGAATGAATATACCGTGGACTGCCAGAAAAATGAACAAATCTGCCTTGGAAGAAGTACAGCCAAAATGTTCCTTGGTAGAAAGGATGACACACTTCAACTTTCATACTTTGGACATGTTTTCAGGAGAGACCAGTTCTGGAAGAAGGACATCATGCTTGGTAAAGCAGAGGGTCAGTGAAAAAGAAGACCCTCAATGAGAGGTATTGACACAGTGGTTGCAACAATGGGCTCAAGCATAGTGATGATTGTGAGGATGCAACTGGACTGGGCAGTGTTTTATTTTGTTGCACATATGCTCACTATGAATTAGAACTTCATGGCACCTGACAACAAGACCAACAAGTTGAATACAAGAACTGAAGTGTGTAAAAAAATGAAAATGCACATAAAATTAAGAACACAATTGCTTAAAATTAGTAATACATTTCAGCATAAAGAATTTTTGAATGGAAAAATGACATTTCTTATATGTAAGAACTGCATATATAGTATGATGCTTGATGAATAAATTGGCATAATGATTATATTCTATATTTAGTAACTGACTCCATCTAGTAAATGCCTCTACAAATCATGTAAAAATTTAGAAATATCATAGATATAATGAAGATCATTTATATATATTGAATATAAAGTCTACTTCGAAGCAGTGATGTTGATGTCATCCAGTGTGGTGACTCATAGTGCAACGCCCCTAGGTGGACAAAGTGGCACAGCCACCCCTTACCCACCTCAAACAGGTCTGAACACAGTGCCACATAACCTGCCTTCCCACCCCTGTCCCCCATTGCTCCCTGCAACTCACCTACTCTCCCACTGGCCAAGGTGGAGACCCTCATCTCCATTCATGGTGGGTATCTCTGCCCGACTGTCCACACACTGATTAGTGGGTAGGGGCGATAGTATTCCTGACTAGTTATCTCACTGAGTGATGGGTGACCCCAACCCTAGTGATGCCACTGCCTCGGTGGCCCCTCCCCTTCTGTCACAGGCCTGCCCAAACCTGCTGCTGACTCTCGGGTAATTTTGCAGTCACCTCCTCTGACAGTGTCATGAGTGCTGTCCACATCCCTCCAAAACACACTGCCTTAAGGATGCCACTCCTTGGGAGCACAAAGTAACATCTTTGTAATTTAAGATGTTCTGATAAGCAGCTCTTTCTATATACTTTGAAAGCTAAAATGAAATGAGATCATAATTTGATTTTTTATTTGATGATATTGTTGATAATGATCATGGATCCCCCTCAAATGAAGCAGCCTCTGCAATACTCTTATTGTACTCTCAAGTCATCTTGCTTATGGGATTTTTACCTCTGTACAAGACATTTGTTATTATAAAATCTATCTGTGATTCACTCTCCTCTGGGAACTTGCTCTAGCTCTATTACATATGTAATGTTCCACTTAAACAGGATGGGGCAACACAAGTGCAAAGAGATTCAGTTCAAGAGGCTATTGGCTTTATTGTAAAGTGTCATGGATGTACCATAATTATATAGAGCCCTACATTGCTTCTGTTGTTCGGTAATTATGACCAGTGATATATATTATTGATTTTACAGCAATTTAGAACTGGTCCATGTTCAGATTTGAGTAACTATGTGCACTGTAATTGCTTTGGTAATGTGTCTGTGTTATATTTAAATGCTTGAGATGGCTTTCCAGATAATGAAAAATCATTGTTTGTACATTTGCAGTTCCAGCACTGCCTGTTATAAATGCATCTGCCATAGTAGCAAATAATATTCATGTAATTTCTAAAAGTATCATGGAAGCATTATTAGACACACAGGATTTGCAAGGGAAATTTGTATAAAAAAGTGAAAGTGATAAAGACATGTAATTTGTATTCCATATAATCTTGAATGGTCAACACAGACCAAAGGACATTTGACTCATTCTTTTAGTTAGTATAAGGAGATCTCTGTGGTGTAGTGCTTA
>NW_006922039.1:1777767-1778738 GCF_000298275.1 Orycteropus afer afer
GGGGCTGGTGCAGGATTGGGCAGTGTTTCGTTCTGCTGTGCATGGGGTCGCTATGAGTCGGAAACGACTTGACGGCACTTAACAACAACAACAACTACGTCACCTAACAACAGTGAACTAGATGGTATTATTGATAATTAAATATAAAGCGAGTTTGCAATTATTTCTTGTGTACTCTCCATTTCTCTTTTTTAAAGCTCTGAAGCTAACCAATTGTGGCAGTTAAAGTTGTTTATCAGCTTGGCTGGTCCTTGTTGAGTGGCTAGGCAGTTGGTGGTAGTTATTCCCCATGATGAGACTGGTAATCAACTCCATGGTGGAAACTACTGTGAGCAGCTGAGTAGCTGCCTTAGGGATATGGTCTGCTTCCGATATATCAGAAGCAGCTTATGGCACGCTTGAACCCTGCATGTAGCCAAGTTGTTGTTCAACAGCCTGCCATGCTCTGCGATCTTGGGACTTTTAATGGACTTGAATTAATGGCCTGCCATGTGGTTTGGTAATATTGGGACTGTGCCTTGTTGTCAGCCTTGGGTTTGTGAGCTTCAGCAGCCAGCAGCTGAGTGAAGAAAAGCCTCCAGCTTCAGTGGGCTGGGAGCTGGAGGCAGGGCTTAAACCCAAGGTTGAGAGGCTTTCACCCAGCCCCTAGAGCCTGGCACTTGGAACTCAGACTTAAAGACTCCAAATTGTAAGAATAATGTCCTGTTTGTTCAAGCTATCCCATTTGTGGTATATTCTTGTCAGAGTAGCACTAGGTAACCAGAACACCAATGTATTATGTTCTTTTTTTTTTTTAATCATGCAATAGTGAAATGTTATTTCACAAGTTTAAAAGAGATAAATATTGTTCTTATAAAAAATATATTAGTACTTTTCAGATTAAATGTTCAGAAAATGTGTGCACTGTACATTTATTCTGTTTGCTAATGCTATTCTTGTACAAATTTGTTTTAATCGTTTATGAATTATAT
>NW_006922039.1:1778893-1780393 GCF_000298275.1 Orycteropus afer afer
AATTATGTGAGCAGTACCCATATATCAAAACAAATTGTCGAAGCAGGAGTTTTTAAATATCAGAACATCTTTTGACCGCATAGAATTTCCTGTAACATTTCTATTATAAGAAATTCATCCTTGACAAAAGAGGCAATTACTTTGCTGAATGACAACAGGAAATGTCACCAATGACTATAAACTGATGATTCTATTCATTATCATGTTGGCAACTCTCCTTATTATGAACATTAAAATTATCACTTTCCTGTCATTTAAACCTGCACCTGCATTTCTCTTTGCTGAAACATCTTAACCTCAGTTGTATACTGGAGTTTTACCTGCTAATTTTTGCTTCCCGTTCCTCACTCAATATGAAGTGCTATATTAATCCTTAAAGTATGCTTTAAAATATTCTCTTAAAAATATCAAATGGAAATTATAATTGCTGACAGTGAGTTTTCTTTGAAGAACATTTAAAATAGAAATTGAAAATGTGATTGAACAGTGGTAGTATATTCAGGAAAGTATATAACCTATAGGCTATCAAACTATAGAAGAGCCCTGGTGGCACAGTGGTTAAAGTGCTCAGATGCTAACAGAAAGCTTGGCAGTTCAAACCCACCAGCTACTCCACAGGAGAAAGATGTGGCAGTCTGCTTCCATAAAGATTTGTTATTGTTGTTGTGTTCCGTTGAGTCATACCGGCTCATAGCGACCCCTCCTTGCGTTTCTGAGGTGATATCACTATGGAAGAAGATTGCCTAACCTTCCTTCCAAGGAGTGGCTGTTGGGTTTGAACCTCCAGCCTTCTGGTTAACAGTCAAGTGCCTTAGGCACTACGCTACCAGAGCTCCCCCATCAAGATTTACAACCTTGGAAACCCTATGGGACAGTTCTTCTCTGTTCTGTAGGGTCACTCTGAGATTGAAGTTGACTTGATGGCAATGGATTTGCTTTTGGTATAATTCCTTAAACTATATAAGTGCCAATGTGTTGGCAAAAAATTAATACACAAGCATGTGCTCTAAAATTGCAATTCCAAGGTCATATAATCAGTTTTCTATTATTTACCATAAAATCACTGAGCTGTGCAGTTAAAAGTTGTTTAAAAGATCACATGTCCAATAATCTCAATTTAAAGATGAGAAAAGTTAGTCTGAGAAAGATGAAGTAACTTCCTTAAGTTCACCCAGCTGGGCATAGATGAATCAGAAGTAGAATCACAGTTCTGTTGTGTTCAGTATTGTGTTCAGTGTGGCTAATTATGAGGTCAGCCTTCCAACTAGCTTCAAAGCATGAGGATTCACCCTCAAATTTTCAAAGTTTGTTAATATCATCTTGCCTAAAATCTGCATGTGTCTCTGTGTGTTTTATAAAACTATCCCTTAGGTAATATGGTATACCATTTTGAGGTACTCTTTTACTAAAGAAAGCCCAGGAAGCAATGTTTTCTATTGTCTTCTTTGGGCTGAACGTGGTCTATAAAAAACTACTTTCTCAAGATAAATAGAGGGCAAA
>NW_006922039.1:1780688-1782894 GCF_000298275.1 Orycteropus afer afer
CACGAGAGCTCTGGTGGCATAGTGCCTAAGGCGTTTGACTACTAACCAGAAGGTTGGTGGTTCAAACCCACCAGCCACTCCTCAGAAGGAAGGTTGGACAATCTACTTCCATAAAAATACCACCTCAGAAACCCAAGGAGGGATCACTATAAGTCGGATCTGACTTGATGGCAGTGAGTACGTGTAAACACATAATAGTAGATCAAAGAATGTAGTTCAGAGACATCCTTCCAAGACATATTTGTTCATTCTTTTGGCAGTCAATGGTATTTTCAGTGTTCTTTGCCAACACAATTCAAAGACATCAACTCTTCTTTGGTCTTCCTTTTCCATTGTATAGCTTTCACATGCATATGATATGATTGAAAATACCATGGTTTGGGATAGATGTGCCTTAGTCTTAAAAGTGAAGTCTGACATCTTGACTGCTGCTTGGATGAGTGTTGAAGGCGAAGAAAGAAAAGTTGTGTATTGAATACTTTATTGAGATATACTTCACATTCATACAATTCAATCATTTAATGTGTATAATTTAATGGTTTTAGTATATTCACAGAGTTGTGCAACCATTACCACAATCAGTTTTAGAACATATTCTTTACCCCCTACAGAACCCTGACTCATTAACAGTCAATCCCTATTTACTCTCAGCCCCTCCAGGCCTAGGAAATCACTGTATTTTCCATGTCTATAGATTTGCCTATTATGTGGTCTTTTATGTCTGGCTCCTTTCACTTAACATAATGTGTCCAAGTGTTAACCATATTTTAATCTGTATCGGTACTTCATTCTTTTTCTGGCTGAGTAATATCTCATTGTATGGATATACTAAGTTTTCTTTATCCATTTATCAGTTGATAGACATTTGAATTGTTTCCACTTTCTGACTATAATGAATAATCTTTCTATGAACATTCATTCATTCTTTATTCTCTTGGATATTTACCTAAGAATGAATTTATGGGTCATATGATAACTCTATATTTAATCTTTTGAAGATTTGCTAAATGGTTTTCCAAAAAGGCTGAACTATTTTACATTCCAACAGGCAATGTATGAGGGTTCCAGTTTCTTCACATCCTTACCAGCACTTGTTATTATCTGTCTTTTTATTATAGCTCTCCTAGTGTGTGCAAAGTGGATCATATTATGTTTTTTTATTTGCATTTACCTGAAGTGTAATGGTGTTCAGTATCTTTCATGCACTTTTTGAATGATTGTTTATCTTCTTTAGAGAAAGGTCTGTTCATTGTTTGGGCTGATTTTTTATTAAACTGTTTTTTTTTTATTAGTATTAATTTGCAAATGTTCCTTATCCATTTTAGACACCAGTCCATTACCAGATATATGGCCTGCAAATATCTTCTCCCATTCTTCAGGATGCCTTTTCACTTTCTTGATGCTGTCCTTTGAAACCTGAAGGTTTTAATTTTGATGAATTCTTATGTCTTAATTGTCTCATATGCTTTTGGAGTCATATCTAAAATGGCTTCACTTAACCCAAAGTCATAAAGATTTGCCCCTAGAATTCTTTATAAGCACTTTGTAGTTTTATTGCTTAAATTTAAGGCCATGACTTATTTTGATTTAATTTTGTGCATTATGTGAGGAAGGGGTCCAGTATCTTTCTTTTATATGTGATATCTAGTTTTCCCAGCACCATTTGTTGAAAAAACTATTGTTTTCCCCATTGAGCTATCTTGGAAACCCTTGTAGAAAATCAATTGACTATAAATGTAAGGGTTTATTTCTGGGCTTTCAATTCTGTTTGATTGATGTCTATCATTATTCCAGTACCACATTGCACTGATTCCTGGTGCTTTGTAGTAAGTTTTGAAATTAGGAAGTATGAGTTCCTGCATTGATCTTCTTCTCCCAGATAATTTTGAATAGTGTAGGTCTTTTGTATTTCAATGTGAACTTCAGTATTAACTTGTCAGTTTTTGCAAGAAAAATAATTAGAATTTTGATGGGAATTATGTTGGGTCTATAGATCATTTTGAATAGTTTTGCCTTCTTAACAATATTGTTTACTGCTCTATGGATATGATGTGTTTTCATTTATTTGTTGTTGTTATGTACCGTCGAGTCGGACCCGACCCATAGTGACTCGTCCTTGGGTTTCCAAGGCAGTATCACTATGGAAGTAGATTGCCCCATCTTCCTTCCAAGGAGTGGCTGGTGGGTTTGAACCACCAGCCTTCTG
>NW_006922039.1:1782994-1787993 GCF_000298275.1 Orycteropus afer afer
GTTTTATTCTTTTTGAAACTATTATGAATAAATTAATCCATTATACTTTTAGTTAAAGATTTTATTTGGCATTATATGGCTAGTGTACTTATGGTTACCATTGTTCAAAATTCTCTAAAAGAGAAACAAAACAACAAGCCTTGTTAGCAAAATGCTTAATTCATGTGCATATCCACAAATAGTTACTACTGTTTAAGGGTGGATCACTGAGCTGGACAGTGGATAGGCTCCAAGAAAAATGTTGCTTAGAAAAAGGCTGAGCTTGTTCTTAAAGGAAGATATGTTGAGAATGAAAGAGTCTTAGCTTTACATGTATGGAAATTTCACTGGACACTGTATTGATTATTTCTAAAGTATTTATAGCAAAGCTTCATATAATTATGACCATCAACTCCATTCCTGAAATTATTTTTTATAAAATGTGGAAAAAAATGACAGACTTAGTATTATTTGTTTTAATTATCCATGAAATTGACTTATACATTTAAATTTTAAATTTTCAAATCATTTTAAAATTTTTATCTGTAAGAAGTGACAAGCAGGAATTGTACCGGTATCTTAGTCTTCCATTACCAGACAAAATATCTCAATTGTATTTCTTAGATTTAATTTGTAATTAAGAAACCACTGTACCTACATAATTCCATGAAATGCATTACCATTTCTTTTGAAAGTTTCAGAACCATTAATCAGTGCAATATATTGACTATATTCACTTTGCTATTGTATTGCTTTAAGATGACATATTCTGACAGTCTAAGACTGACTGTCGATAGGTATATACTGGCCTCAGTGATAAAGACTTGCTCACTCTTAGAGTTGCCTCTATTATGGGGCTTTTTAGAAAAAGAAGATGGAAATGTTATATAGTTATTTATTTATGTTTCAGGCAGCACTGTTTTAAGTTTCTGAATTTGTTAGAAATACTTAGTGACATAATCTGATTAGGCAAATAATACCATTTTGCTCCTCCTTAAAAATAAACAGCTAGAATTCAATAGGTCATACATTATTGATGACTTCAATATCTCCCAAGGAAACAGTCTTACAGAAAAAGTAATTTACTTATCCTACTTTTGTACTGATTTGGCATAAGTGATTTTTTTTTGTCCTGGCAAGTCTGATTTTAAAATTTGTGACTGCCAAATGCATTTTGTAATTCCAACTTTAGAACTGTAATCAGAAATAGAAATCAGGAAACAAATTGCTCAACAGAACAAGAGGTTTAGGTAAAATGAAAATAAAGATCAGAGAACACCTATCAGGAAAAAGGACATATATAATGGTTCATAGAATCTTGGATGGGAACTAGGGCAATGAAGAAGCTACTTTCAGTGTTGGTGTCAAAAATGATCTTCAAAACATGACCCTAGAAAGAAGAGTGATTTCAAAAGAATAATAAAGAAAAATAAACTTTTAAAACTGCATTTTATATCAGCAAAGGGGGCGGGGAGTGAAAGGTGGAAATATCGTTTCTTGGCTTCGAGGAGAATGCAATGGTTTTAGGAGACTTTTCTGGCATTGAGTTAGCCAGTTACTTCAGATCCTCCTTTGTACAAGGATATAACTTTAAAAATAAACACATAAAAATTAATTTTCTGGAATGCTATAAACAGACATATATACAGTTTTTAAGACTAAATTCATCTAGATTTAGAGAGAGAAAAAAAATTCTTTTAACCTGAGAGTGAAAGAAGAGAAAATCTTTGCATATATGGAGATATTACCGTATTCCTACCTTGGTTAATAGCTTCTTTTGTATTCTTTAATTTTCTCTTGCCATACACCAACAGATTCTTAGAATAGGTTTCAGCACTTTTATTTAGGGGGTGGGGTGTCATGTAGCTCTTACTGTAACTAGTGGCTTTGTTAAGCTGTAGGCAACAAAGCAATGATTCTTTATCCAAATCATTATTGAGTTATTTCAAAGGAGACTACAAAAATTATTTTTTCCATGACTTTTCCATTATACTGATTATGGTGGCTATGGGAAAAGAGAATGACTTAATACTGAGAGATAATAACTTCAGTTTTGGTAGGTTCTGGATATCAATGGTACATATATGTGAGAATTACACAACGTAGAGAGACAAATGCTGGCTAAAAGAGCTAAGTCATAGGTAGAAATTTATATTTGAGAAAATTGAATGCTGAAACCTTTTAAAAGGAGCATCAAATTGTCTTAAAATGACAGTATTTGATGTGCCTCAAAATGTGTGATATTTGCAAGGTATGCATCTCTGTATCAGGTATCTTTCTACCTATATTTTTGAGGCCTCTGGAATTTCTGAAACAATCACAAAAACATGTTGCTACTTGATGTTTGTTACTACTTGAAGTTAAAATCTAAAGCTTTAGACATTTTTTTTTCTTTCTCCAAACTATAGAATATGTTAACTCTATAGCTTTTTATATGTCAGTAATGAAAAATGATAGTTTCCCAGCAGCTATTAAGGGTGGTTAGCCACAATAGAATAATCCTATGAAACTTAGTTCCAGCATAAAAGCATCTAAAATATACAAAACTTTAAAAATGTCATTTAATCATTCAGGGAAGAAAAATGTAGATATTGTGCATCTGCAGTTTCCCTGAAAAATTGCCACAACCTAGCATAAATTTCAATTTACAGAAAAAAAGTCTGCTTTTGCAAGAAAGCCATAAAGCATAAGCCATAATTATGGATGAGTAAATAAATAGCTTTAGGATCCAAATGTTCAGCACCTTAAGTTAAATATAATTTTAACTTTTTGAAGCAGGTATGAATGATACATGTAAATTACCACTTATTGTCACCAACATTCTCCCCTGAAAAAGATTCATAAAGGCAAATTATTCAGAAGAAGTTAGTGAGAAAAATGAAACCAAAACTCAAACTCCTGATTTTTATTTCATCCTTTCCTCTATTTCGCACTGCCACATTATGATCTAAGCAAAATTAAACAAAGTGAACATGAGCTATTGACATGTGGCTTCATCACTCGAGTGTCAACTTTTTTCTAAAAATTTAGGATGCATCTAGAAATTGATTTCTCAGCTTGAGGCTGGACAAGAAATGACCAAGTTTGGAGGTGCTTTTGATTTGATTCTTCTTATCCATTGTAACAAATTTCACTGGGCTTTAAAACTCTTCCTAAAAATGCTATAGGAATTTAATGGATTAGTCAAATCACAGACTTGTAGATATTTTCAGACAATGTGCTGAATTGCTTGAAAAGTAAAGCTTACTTAATCTTCCAAGTTTAATTTTCTTCCATTCCTACAATATCTGCCATTGCATGCATTCATTCAGCATAACCTATAGGAGAGAATATTGTCCCAATAATGTGAATCAGATTCAACATACAGAACATTGTCAATTTTGAAAATTAGCCTTTATATCACTGAACATAAAACCATATGCATTTCTGTAATTCAAGCTGCCTGCTAATGAACTAAACCCCCTTCTCAGTCCCCCCCACTCCGCCCCAAAAAACCCTGTAGCCATCAGGTCAATGTCAATCCCTAACAACCTTATAGGACAGAGTTGAACTGCCTCACAGAGTTTCCAAGGCTGTAAATTTTTATGGAAGCAGACAGCCTTATCTTTCTCCCACAGAGTGGCTAGTAGGTTCCAACCGCCGACCTTTTGGTTAGCTGCAGAATGCTTTAAACACCACCGCTCCTTACTAATGAATTAGATCATTTAAAGTATTCAGTGCCTCCTTTGTACAAGGATATCGTTTTAAAAATAAACCTATAAAAATTAATTTTCTGGAATACTATAAACGGTTATATATGCAATATTTAAGGCTAAATTCATCTAGATTTAGAGAGAGAAAAAAAATTCTTTTAACCTGAGAGTGGAAGAAGAGAATCCTCGCATATATGGAGATATTACAGTACTCCTACCTTGCCGAATAGGAGCTTTGGTAGTGTAGTGCCTAAGGCATTTGACTGCTCACCACAAGGCTAGTGGTTCAAACCCACCAGGCACTCCTCAGAAGAAAGGTTGGGCGATCTACTTCCGTAGTGATACCGCCTCGGAAACCCAAGGAGGGATCAATATGAGTCAGTGTGTCGGGTCCGACTCGATGGCACATAACAACAACAATCTTGGTTAATAGCTTCTTCCATATTCTTTAATTTTCTCTGGCCATACACCAACAAATCCTCAGAACAGTTTTCAGCACTTCTATTTAGGGGGCAGGGAGCTCTGGTAGCATAGTGCCTACGGCTCTTGACTGCTAACCAGAAGGCTGGTGGTTCAAACTCACCAGCCACTCCTAGGAAGGAAGATGGGGCAATCTATTTCTGTAGTGATACTGCCTGGGAAACCCAAGGAGGGGTCGCTATGAGTCCTGTCAGACTCAAAGGCACATAACAACAACAACAACATTTAGGGGATGGGGTATCATGTAGCTCTTACTGTAACTAATGCCTGTGTTAAGCTGTAGGCAACAAAGCAATGATTCTTTATCCAAACATGGTTTGGGGCATGATGCCCTGTGCTTAAATTTATTTAGGGGAGTTCTTATATAAGCTGAACCTGGCTGTTAGGGACCATAAGTTAAAAGCTCAGCAAATACAGTATAACACATTCTGACCTTATCACAAAACATTATTTGGGGCTAGAATCAAGCACTGAAATGATCTGTAAGTCTCTTACCTCTGAGGTGGCCAATTTTATTATAGGCTGTAGAACATCTAACATCTAGTCATTGTTAATGATGGGATCATTTTTAGGTCTGTGATGATTTATCCAAATAAAGTTTTGCCCCCTGGGACCTATCTAGGAATAATTTTGAAACATATTTTGATGTATTTAAAAGACTGGAACATGCCCAAACCTAATAGTCATTTTGTGAGCAGAATTTCTGAAATTTATTGCAACATTGAAACAAAACCTGCAACAATTTACTGAACTTAACTCCCTAGAATTAATTGAGCCAATTTTGTGTACCTGTTTTGAGATTATATGTAAGGGTTACAGGTTGTCACAATCACTTGAATTGCATTTAT
>NW_006922039.1:1788243-1791443 GCF_000298275.1 Orycteropus afer afer
CCACCTCTCATCAGCCACTACTACCACTTACTTTTTACCCATGAATTTCTTTCCATAAGAATTTTTACTTGATTCAGAAAAGGATTTAGAAGCCTCGGATAAATGAGTTGTCAAAGTAATGTAGTTTGGGTCATTTTCCCTTGATTTTAAAGATAAAAATTTACTGAGTACAGAACCAAAGACATTTCTGTAGAAATAATTTGAAATTTGTTTCACGGACAGTAAGAATCCTAGGTAGGATGAATCCACTTTAATTCTTGCTACAGTCTTGAATGCACCCCAATAACTCTCAAAATAATGAAAATTTAGTAATGTCTGGATTTTGCAGCTTATTGTACATAGAACAGTGAATACTATTCAAGAAAATAGTGGCTGTAGATGTTCAATTTATATTCATTATTGCATTTATTCTTTTCTGCTTTAGATACCCTATAACCATAGAACTATATGTAGCTACAAGTACATCTCAAGAATTAAAATACATATATTTATTTGGCATTCATATTATCTTGATATTATTCTATATTATTTAAAGTAATGGCTAATGATATGTCTCCATACTCAAAAATTTTGGAAGGTGGCTAAATATTACGGTGAATTCAGGAACTTTGGGAAATATACATATAGAAATATATCATCTATAAATTGACTGTTTACTCCACTCAAAATTTGTCAGATAATTCTTCAGCCTGTCTTCCAAGGTTTCTCTGTTCTAAAACTGATGCAATAATTCACATATATTCATTTTTATATTCACATAATTTATGTATTCACATAGCTTCATTTTGATTTATCAAAGGTGGAAGGAGAATTTTCATTATACACAGATGTTTCTCAAGTTTAAAAGTTTTCATCTAATAATTTTACCATTCATTACATATCAAATCAATCATGAATATCATGCAGGATTCATCACCATTCTGTTCTGTTATGCATAAAGTGTGCCTTGCATTGGAGCTCGACAGAAACTAACACGTCAAACAAAATTCACTAACACTGAAATAAAAATTAAAAAGAAAAGAAATATTTGAAATCTTATTCAGAGACTATTTCAGGATTACAAGAAACATTTTACAAAAAGTGGATGGGGATATTATTCACTGCCATTATTAATACTATATACACAAATGAATTTACATGAAATGTTTCAAGATAATTACATTTTCAATGGGCTTTTCCCAGGATGCATGCTAACCCATAGGCTTATGTAATTAACTCTTTCAGATCATTAGTTTCCTAATCAATAATAATTCTCTTGTTACCCCACATCTGCCAAGTAAGGCAGAAGGATAAAACAGTTTAATCTGGGTCAAAAGATGGTATTCACTGAAATCTAAAACCAACAGAAGTAAAAGCTGATTATTTTTTGTATCATAAATTATCTGCTTCAGTACTTTAATTTTCCATTTGACTTTGTATGTGAAAACAAGTCAACATAGATAATTTTAAACAAGTGAATGATGATAATTACAATATACCATCTATGAGGGCTATAAAGACACAGAAGCATCAGGTTAAACATTGCAGAAAGAAGAATCCTTTAAGTTGTCCTCTTTTCAGAAACATGTTTTACTTTCTTTTCAAGATATTTTATATATCCATCACAAAGACTGACACAACCGTTTGAAAATCTGAATTTAAAAAGTTAATATAATATCACATTGCCACTGGCCACATGAACATGAGTATAAAAAAGACATATTTAAACTGCTCAGCTAAATATCAGAAGGGTAAGGACATAGAAAGATAATGAAATAAACATGTTAACCTTCATTAAAAGACTTTGGTATTTCTAAAAGTTAAAATGTTTCATCATTAAAGCGTTTATTACATTGTGCATTTATTTAATGGAAATAGTGTTAAAAATGAAGTGAATGCTTGTATCATAGTATCTCTTTGAGCTTATTCAGAGAGCAATTAGAGATGATATAGTTATAAACCAAAACTCACTGTTATTGAGTCAATTCTGACTCATAGTGACCTTACAGGACAGAGTAGAACTGCCCCATAGAGTTTCTGTATATCTGTATGGAAGCAGAATGCCTCATCTTTCTCCCATGGAGCTGCTGCTGACCTCTTGATTTGCAGGCGAATGCCTCAACCGCTGCACCACCAGAGCTCCATGATACAGGAACCTGAGAAATGTGGAGAACTTGACAGGACAACCTGTACTCCCTCTGATTAGGCTTTTGGTCTCTCCACTGCACTGAAGTAGCTATTGCGAAAGTCAATATTCACCACCATATCACTACATCCAATGATCAGTTATACATTCTTATCTTACTTGACCTATCTGAATCATTTGTACCAGTAGATCACTCATGTGTACTTTCTTCAGTTGGCTTCCTGGACCTCACCCTGTCTTGTATCTATAACCCCTAAAGCCGTTCATTCTCAGTCTCTTTTGCTGGATCGTCCTTTTCTTCCCCACCTCCAAGCATCCCAGTGCCTCATGGCTCAGTCCTTGGGCTTACTCTCTTCTCAATCTTATCTCACTGTATTGTTGAAATAATACATCCCCATGACTTTAAATATCACCTACCTCGGAAGGAAAATGGGGCAATCTACTTCTGTAGTGATACTGCCTTGGAAACCCAAGGAAGGGTCGCTATGAGTCGGATCCGACTCCCTGGCACTGAGTTTGGTTTTCGTTACCTGTAAGTGGGGGAGGCCTGGTGGATCAGTGTTTAAAGTGCTTAGCTGCTAACCCAAAGGTCGGCAGTTCGAACCCACCAGCTGCTTTGCTAGAGAAAGATGTGGCAATCTGCTTCCGTAAAGCGTATAGCCTTGGAAACCTTACGGGACAGGTTTACTCTGCCACATCAGGTTGCTATGGGTCAGAATCAACTCTAAGCAGTGGATTTTGGGTATATGCTACTGACCACCAAAGTTATATCTCTAGCTCACACTTGTTTCCTCAACTTGACCAACTTGCCCAAAACTTAACTCTTAATTCCCTTCTTCCAAACATGCTCTTCATTAGTCTTTACCATCTCTGTTGTTTCTGAATAAAATTTGGGATCATTCTTGACTCCTCTGTTTGAGTCACGCCATATATCTAATCCTTCAACAAATCTGTAGGCTCCACCTTCAAACAGATAGAATCTAGCCAGTTACTGGGTATATTGGTGTCCTATTGCTTAGGTAATAAATTACCACAAACAAGGTGGCTTAAAATATTATAAATTTATTATGTTATA
>NW_006922039.1:1792121-1804909 GCF_000298275.1 Orycteropus afer afer
CTGCAAAATTCAAAAGCTATGGGTTTAGGATATCAACAATTTTGAAAGGCCATTATACAGCCTGTCATATTAATGGAATAAATTTAATGGAGTGACAAGAAACTGTCAAAATCTAAACAAATCATAAAATCCTTGGCACACTAATTAACACTAACTCATAGTCATCAGGGAGCTCTGGTAATGTAGTGCCTAAGGCACTTGACTGCTAATCAGAAGGCTAGTGGCTCAAACCCAGCAACCACTCCTCAGAAGGAAGATGAGGCAATCTACTTCTGTAGTGATACTGCCTAAGAAACCCAAGGAGGGGTCGCTATGAGTTGGTCTGACTCCACGGCACATAACAATAACAACAACAACATCGTCATCAACTTGGTTCTGACTCATAGTGACCCCCATTGGGTTTTGGAGGTTGTAAATTCTTATGGAAGTAGATTTCCCCATGTTCCTTCTGTGGAATGGCTAGTAGAATTGAACTGCTGACCTTCTGATTACCAACCAAATGCCTTATCCACTATGCCACCAGATCTCCTTTGCCATGCTGACATACAAGTCCAAATAAGATAAAAAAAAAAAAAAAGATATGCATTAAAGTAGAATTTTTTTGTGTGCATGTTTTTAATAGTTCTTCCCAATAATGCTGCAAGAATAAATGGCTGAACATTTATCTGGTTTTCTTATTAACAAGGAAAGAAATAAAGAACTTCTGAAAATTTTATATAAAATGTGACCAGGACTTTATAGAATACCTAAACTCATTTATTTCTAGCCTAATGTGAAGGTTCAAGTGACTTTTCTTTGCTTTAAACTTTAATCCTGAATATAAACATGATGATATTTGTTCTTCTCTGTATCATCATAAACCTGAAAACACTCTGTATTGATTTTTATACTCAGTAAAAATAGGAAGCTAAAGGTGAGGGACTTGGATGAACTGCCTAGGGAGAGCAAAAGTTATATGTGAGAACTAATTGCATAAAGTTCCTGAAAAACCCAAGAGGCCAGACATTTAATTGAGACAATTCTCACCTTACAAATGTGAGTTGTTGTTTATATTTTTTTACTGATATTTACCCATTGGAGAAAGTAGGAATCCCTAAAACCTGTGAGGACCAAAAAAGACAAAACCCAGTGACATTGAGTTAATCCCAACTTGTAATGACCTGATAGGACAGTCAAATTGCCTCATGGGTTTCCAAGGCTGTTGATCTTTGTGGAAGCAGACCACCTCATTTTTCTCGTACAGAATTGTGAGTCCTGTGAGTTTCTCCTGTGTACGTCTTTCTTCTTTATGTGTTCTTCCCTCATTGGCCTGCCCAGACTCTATATCTCCATCATTAAAGTTATTCCATTGGGTTAATGCATTAGGTCTCCAAAAGTGTACCTGCAGCCTGAGAGGAAATAGCATAATAAGACATTTACATTTTAAGATACATTACTAATAAAATCAGCCTGAAATCACTAAGCAGTACCCTAAGAAAACAGTGCATCAAGAAAATCAATTTGATGTAATAGTAGGTAAAAGAAATTTAACAAGCTGTAGACCTGCTGATGGAGAACAAAGCCAAATGGGATACTGTAATGAAATGAATTCTGGGGCAACTATTCAAGCAGTTTTTGTGACAATTGGAAGAAAATTACATCATTGAAAGTGGATATGGAATGTTCCAAATTAGGTGAGCATTCCATTTTTTTTTCACTTATCTTGTATATTTGCCCATGAGAGAGGATCAGTGATGAGTGGAGACTGAAAGGAATTATGAAGTGTATTAGTGGTCTTAAGAACGTAAGTTGGCAAGCATCTTTGCAAATCTCTATTCTTTGGGAAAACTTCTTAAGACATCTACATGCACTAAGTTTATGTATGAAATGATCTCAAAGATTATTCCAAAGGCAATGATTTTGTAGTATTACAAGGGAGAATCTTGAGAAATGGAAAATCTTTCCTTGCAGTAATGTGTGTCTTCTTGGCAATCACAAATTTATATGATTTTCACCCTGAGTAGTCGTATTTGGAGTATACATTGATATGTTGTTGTTGTTTGGTAGAGTCTATTTTGACTCATCACAATGCCAGGTGACAGAAAAGAACTGCCTTGATATGATTTTCTAAGCTGTATTCTTTATGGGAAGGAGCTCTGGTGGCCCTGTGGTGAAGGCAGTGGGCTGCTAACCAAAAAGTAAGCAATTCCAGCCCACCAGCTACAAAATTAAGGGAGGAAGATAAGACAATCTACTTCCATAAAGATTAATAGCCTTGGAAACCCAATGGGTTTCGCCATGAGTTGGAATCAACTCAATGGCAGTAGTGGTTGTTTTTTTTTTTTTTTTTTTTTGGTTAATCTTTATGGGAGCATAATATCAGATCTTTCTTCTACAAAGCCATTGGGTATGTTGGAACTGCCAACCTTACAGTTAGCAGGCAATTACTTAATGGTTGTACCACCAAGGCTCATAGTTAAATTTCATTGATATAAAGTCTTAAATCTAAGAAAAATTTAATCTAGCAAAATTAAATTCTGTAATTAGAAATTGTTTATTGATTGACTAAGTTTTCTGAGCAGTTGGCATAAATGCATAATATGTCTTAAGGTGCTATAGGAATGGCACTGGGAAATAGGAATATTTGTAATTTAAATATACCACTATAATTGCATTTATTATTTGTATGTATACTATGCAGATACTCAGATAACAATTGAGTCCCTAAGGCATTTGACTGCTAAGCGGGAAGGCTCATAGTTTTAAGCCACCAGCCACTACTGGGAAGGAAGACTGGGCAATCTGCTTCTGCAGGAGTCACTATGAGTCCAACCGAGTCTACGGCAGTGAATTTTGGTTATCACATCATGAACATTTTCATTATAGAAATTATCTTAAAATTTTATCTAGTTCTATGGCAAAACCATCTGTTGATGAACTCCTTAGTCTAGAGAGTATGTCTTATGTTACTAAACAAAACCAAACCAAATTCACTGCCGTGGAATTGGATTCGACTCAAAGTGACCCCTCCTTGGGTTTCCAAGGCAGTATCACTATGGAAGTAGATTGCCCAACCTTCCTTCTGAAGAATGGCTGGTGGGTTTGAACCGCCAGCATTCTGGTTAGCAGTCAAATTCCTTAGGCACTATGCCACCAGAGCTCCCGATTTTTGTATGTCAAATAGTTTTTTTTTTTTTTAATATATGTTACTAAAATATAATTTTCTTTTTTCTTAATATAACATTTGATAATCTCACTTAAAGTTTTACTTGATAATTTTATTTCTACCATGCTTTTAATTTTGGAATAATCGTATTCACAAACTAACACATTTATTTTCATCTCTTATTCTTAACACTCAGTTTTGGCCGTGTCTACAAAATGCTACATATCTCAATTAAAATATATGGGAACATTAGTCAGTTTTTCAGATGTCTCTAGATCTTTGACACTTTGGTACTGAATGGAAAGATACTAAAAATAGTTTATTCCTAGTGACTCAAATTCAGACAGCTATTATCTTTCATTCTAAATCCTACAACTCTCTCTGACACTTAGTACACTCAGTAAATGTTTGTTGAATGATTAAGGAAAAGCTCTTATTTCTCTTCACCCCACAACCCTTACTTCAGCCTACTTATCTCTATCCAATCTATTATCAGTACCAGTATTAGTATCAGGAGATGAAGTGACTTTATGATTTTCTTTTTTTTTTTTTTTTTTTTTTCATGGAATCTATAGGAAGCTAAAATATAAACTTCTTGTACCTCCAAATTATAAGTCAAGAAGATTATATTTGCCCTGGACTAATAAAATAAGGGATCTCTGGTGGTGCATTGCCTAAGGCATTTGACTGCTGATCAGAAGGTGGGTGGTTCAAACTCACCAGCCAGTCCGTGCAAGGAAGATGAGGCAATCTACTTCCATAAAGATTTACTGCCTTGGAAATCCAATGGAGATAGCTATGAGTCAGAATCGACTCAACGCCAGTGGGATTAATATGAAATATCTGCTACCTCTTTTGAATAGCAGTGATGTAAGCAAGGTTCTATTCTAATTGCTGCACACACAACATCTGCTTTAATCCTCACACCAATCCCATGAAAGATGTGTTTTTTTTTAATGATGAGGAGACAGATACTCAAGGAAGTTAATTTGCACAAAATTTCAGAACAAGTTAGTTTGCACAAATGGCGTTTGAATTTAGGTCTGTGTGACTCCAAAGCCTGTATTAGTAAATTGGGTGTTATTTTTACTCACAAACTCAAACTGTTGTTGTTATGTGCCATTGAGTTGGCCCCGACTCATAGCGACCCCTCCTTGGGTTTCCGAGGCAGTATCAGTATGGAAGTAGATTGCCCAACCTTCCTTCCGAGGAGTGGCTGGTGGGTTTGAACCACTAGCCTTCTGGTTAGCAGTCAAGTGCCTTAGGCACTATGCTACCAGAGCTCTTAAACCCAACTAGCTATTAAAAAAATAAAATAAAATAAAAATTATTATAACTAGGATGCCAAATCGATTAACATTTTAAAACTTTGAATACCTTCTGTTAATCTTTTACTAAAAAAGCATTTGTATACTTACATTCCTTGAAAATCTCTATACAACATATTATTTAACCATGTAAGGCTTTAGTGCAAAATAAGCAGTTTAAGAAATAATAGTTTAAAACTTTTGCTATTAACTGATTTTATTTCTGCAATCACTGTAACATGTCAACTCTACTAATCAGATTTTCCCTTGACTTCAAAAATATTTCCACATTCATTTCTTTATCATCAATCTCAATATTCTTCCTGCATAGATATATATTCTTTGTGCATTGCTTTTAAAACAACATCCCAATGAGTCTGGGATATAAATAAAATAATATTTCCTTAATACATATGATGAGAAACTAATCATGTAGAATAATGATCATAGAGATTTTGATTTATGAGATGATCCCTTTCTCAGAAGTATAAAGCACTCATCTTTATTTTTTTCCTTTTTAAACAATCCCTCAAAAACACTTCACCCAGATCACAATTAAAAAAAAAAAAAAAGAATCCTAAAAAAAAAAAACCCTCATATTTATGGAAGCAGACTGCTTCATCTTTGTTCTGTGGAGTAGATGGTGGATTTGAACCAGCAACCTTTTGGTCAGCAGGCAAATTACTTAACCAGTATACCACCAAAGCTCCTTTCTGAAAATTAGACAATGAAAAACTTATGGATAGCTAATTTTTATTTTTATTGTGATTTGGGTGGAAATTTACTGAGCAAATACACCTTCCATACAGCAGATCACATACACTTTGTCTCATGACATTGACCACTATTTAGCACAATGCAACATCTCCTCTCCCACTTCCTCCTGATAAGTACCGCTTCCCTGTGACCATCCCTCCACGCACTCCTACCCCCGGAGCTGTCTCCCTGTGCCTGAGCAGCCTTTCTTTCTCTCTTGTTCTCTCCAAGGAGTGTATCTACCTCAGATAAATGCTCCACTAGTATGCCTGTCTACTGCTTGGCTGGAAGCTACAGGTGTGTGTTCAATTCCAGACCTGAAGGACAGCTAGGGGCCATAGTCTCAGTGGTTCCACCAGGCTCCATCGGGCCAATAAACCTATTCCCTGTTTTTTTTTATTTTTCCAAATGATTTTGAGTTTTGTTCCACATTTTTCCCCCTGTCTGGATAGCTAATTTTTATTAACTCTAATTTTAATACTAAGTTTTCACATTTGCTTATTTTTTGTTTTGGTCAAAGACAAATTTGCTTGAAGGTGATATGGATTCTCCTTTGTTGTTGTTGATATTGGAATATTGTCCATTTCACCATCTAATCCTCCTAAATTCAATAAACAGTTGTTCAGGATTGGAGTGCAATTACATAGGTCACATCTCTTTTTTACATACATTTTTTTTCTTTCAAATTGCATACCAGCAAACTAATTTCTCTCCTTAACAGTCAAATACCTTAGACACTACACCACCAGAGCTCTCCTTTCCTACTCAATACTTATTGTAATTCTTTATTATGTTTCCATCCTTATTTATTTGGATTTGCTTTCTATTCCTCTTTTTATTCTTTTTTTTTTTTCATGTTCTTAACTGATTTAGTAAATTGTAGATCAATTCAGGTAAAAATATTTTCTTGGTATATTACTTGAGATCCCTAGAAGGACCTCTTGAGACATGAGGAAGTTCATTATTATATGAGAATTTTAATCTAATTATAATGAATTTTCTGGTGGCTCTTAACAAAGTGAAGTAAAATTTGACAATAGATTAGTTTATACATTTTTTTAACTGTGGAAATCATCTCAATTCATTATTTGTTTATTGATATCAACTTAGGAACTTCGGTATATATGCTTAGCGAGCACAATTAATAAATGTTTTTATAAAATAGTGAATTAGTGAGGTTATTTTTAGTGCTGAAAACTAATTTTAATTAATATGTTAAGTAGTATATCTTTATGGATTATTTTTAATCATTGATATTGAATTTACACTTACAAAGCCAAGTTCTCATACTAGCAACAAAGGCCCCTATTTGATCATTTATATTGCTAAATAATTCAATATAAATTAGGTCTTTTAAGAACTAAGAAGATTTCAAGAGAGGAATCATGCAGGACAAATATCTTTGAGAGAAAAATCTAGTGAGACTTTGTTTTTATATAGTGTGTGAATATTGATTGAAATTGAAAGTATAGATTCTCTAAATTTCTTAAATTATTTCACTAAATACTCAAGGATAAGATGAAATTACATTTTGTCCCTCATGATATGAATCCTAAAATAAGTCATATTTTCAGAAATGAAATAAGGCTGTTCTCTCTTCCTGTCACACATTTGAATCTATTGCCTGTGCCCTGATATGAGGAGACAAATTATCTATAATTCTTCAATTCTTGACTTTTAATTGATTTGTTTAAAAAAGAAAGTTAACTTATAAATTTTATAGCCATTGGTTCTCTGACAAATATTTTTGCACATATTTCATGTTTACACTGAAAAGCATAAAAGATAAAATTATAAATCTATGATAGTTTTTTCTACTTAAACAATCAGTGTTGTCTCAGGCTGGGTTCTCTAGAAAAGTAAAAGCAGTGAAGTTTATATATCTATATATATAGAGAGATTTATCTCAAGCAAAGATGCAGTCACACAAGCTGTTAAGTCCCTATCTCTGGGTCTGATGTCATTCTGGAGGCTTCTTCTGATTCATATAGCTGCAGAGGCTGACGGACCTAAGATCTGCAGGTCAGATTGCAGTCTTCTGACTCACAGGCTGCAAAGACTTAGGAATCCAAGATCAGCAGGTAAAATGGTAGTTTGCTGGCTCCCAGGCTGCAGACGCTAATGAATCCCAGGACTGACAAGCAATACAGCAGGCTGATGGCTTAAGTCCAACAAACATGAGGTCAGATGATGATGAGCCAGATGCAGGATTCAAATCTAGCAAAAAGTCAGAGAGCTTTGCCAGAACATCCATATATACTGAATGCAGGCCAAATCCCCATGGAAGCTTCCTTTCAACTGATTGGCTGCTCATGTAGATCTCATCATGTTGTTGTTGTTGTTATGTGCCGTTGAGTTGGACCCGACTCATAGCTACCCCTCCTTGGGTTTCCTTAGAGCTATCATAACAACAACAACAACAATATCACTATGGAAGTAGATTGTCCAACCTTCCTTCCCAGGAGTGGCTGGTGGGTTTCAAACACCAGCCCTCTGGTTAGCAGTCAAGTGCCTTAGGTACTATGCTACCAGAGATCTCATCATAGAGGTGATTAAATTGCATCAGATCTCATCATGGGGGATGACTACTGCCAACCTACTAAGAATCAGGGTCCAATGAAGTAGACACACAACACAACTTCAACCATCACAGGTGCTATAGAGTTCCATTTTGGTATCTGAAAGAAGGCAAGTTAGAGTGGACCTATTTTAATGTTTAAGTATTACCAATCCTAATTTTAGTATAAAACTGACAGAGGGATTTTTCATGTGGCATAATCATTAAGAAGACTTCCTGAAAGCAAGATTACCAACTGAGGGTAGTATTAGCAACATCATTTTTTCTGTGTTCTAGAGCATTTGAAAGGTTAATCCATCTTTTATCATAGATTGGGAAGATAATCTTAGTAGATCATCTTCATGATAGCATCCAGTTTATACAGTAGAAATCCTCTATGATTTTTTTGATGGAGACAAGAATAATGCATGCTGATAACCTAAACTGTCCTTAGTATATTATGCTTTCATTGCAGGACGTTAAGAGTTTATTTTCATCTAGAGTATATTTGTCTCTATAGAGTATATTAGTAATAGAGACATTCTAATTTTTTGGTTGATTACAATTACATTTAATATTCTGAGCAGAACTTTGGAAAATTTCTCTACTTTTCTTTTCAAATTCAAAATAATGTTTTTATTTCAAATTAAAATGGCCATGTTGGTGTTGGGTGCCATTGAGTCGGCTCCGACTCATAGCGACCCTATATACAACAGAACGAAACAGTGCCTGGTCCTGTACCAGCTCACAGTCCCCATTGTTGCAGACTCTGTGTCAATCCATCTTGTTGACAACCTCCACTTTGCCAAGCATGATATCCTTCTCCAAGGAATTGCTCCTTCTGACAACATGACCAAAGTAGGTGAGACGAAGTCTTGTCATTCTTGCTTCCAAGGAGCATTCTGGCTACACTTCTTCCAGGACAGATCTGTATAGTTTTGTTGCTGTAGCATATAATAAATTATCATATATTTTCCCTTAAATATATTTATGCATGGAGATTTTTCCAAGAAAAAAGATACACTTTTAAAAGTTTGCAATAAACTCCCAAATTATTCCTACTTTCATACTTCTTAACAAAATTCAATAAAATTTGTGAAAAATCCACCATATATTAAGCTTCTGAATAACAAGTTGTCTTCACTCTTTTAAGCTTCTTTCACTCCTATTGGAGAAAAAAAGTATTTAGATGCAATGCCTTACCTTTCACCCTGCTCTAATAATTCATATCCAACTCATAGTGACCCCTCCTTGGGTTTCTGAGGAGCTATCTATAGCTATGGAAGTAGACTGCCCAGTCTTGCTTCCAAGGAATGACTGGTGGGTTTGAACCACCAGCCTTCTGGTTAGCAGTCAAATGCTTTAGGCACTATGCCACCAGAGATCCCAATAATTCATATAATCTATGAAAATGTTCAGCTGCTATTTATGAACTTTAAGTTGAGAAAAAATTTTTACTGCTTTCATAGACACTTTGAAAGACAGAAATCATTCAAGAGGTTAATTAGCTCATGTGCCACTTACAAATGTTGATCTTTTTTCTTTAGGAATTTATTGCAACAACATTGACAGTTATTACCTTGAAAGTGCTGACTACCTGAAGTTTAAAGCAGTGTGTCTGTATGTGTCTTTATTTGGGGCTAAAATTTTGGTAGTCATTAGTTTGAGATATCTGTTTCTATAATGTCAGAAATATAATGTCAGAAATAATCTAATGAATAAGCAAACAAATTATTACTTTAATGTGTTAAACATATTTCACTGATATTTTCTGACAAAATGTGGTACATATAATATAAAAGTTCTAATAATCTGATGATACTAAATAAGGTGATGATTTTATAAATATTGTACTAAATATCTGAGGCCCATACATTTTCCTTATTATGGCACATTTCTTAATATGCTATCAGTAGGAATACAGAAATATGGGAATACATACAGAGCTGTAGTTTTATGTAGTTATTCTTTTGGTCTCTGGTGTACAGATAAAGTTTAGTAAACTTCAAATATGAAAAAAATGGGAAAATGTCTTCTTACGCAAATAAAATTGATAAATTGGGACTAAATAAAAATTACCAGAAAAATAAATATTTTACTTTTTTTTTTCTCCCAAGTGTCCTGAGAAGGTGATCATGGAGATATATGATCACTGGGTCTTGCTACCTAGATCTGGATGCTTGCAGGATCAGACCTCTTCACAGAAACATTAAGAAAAAGCTTTTGCAATATGAACATTTCAACATGTACGGATAAGCTTTGTGAAAACCATTGTTCTACTACGAATGACCTCTTTGCACAGAATAATAGCTTTAGCCTTTTTCACATCATTATGTTTGCTGGGGGAAAATCCTGCTGTGCTACATCATAATAACATGTAATCTTCTTGCTCAGTTTAGCTGATATTTTAGGAGCCTCTGTTCATAGAAGCTGTTCTTTAAAGCTTGATGTATAATTTTGCAGAATCACCCTAGCAGAAGAGCAAGAGGATTTATAAGAGTGATACCACTATTAAAACTCTTAAACGAAGATTAGTTTCAAGTTTTACAATCCGGTACGAAACCATCTGGCAAATCTCATGTCAGGTTTTGTTAAACCTCTGCGCTAAGTGTTAATTCATCCTCCTTTTATAACATCTTCTCTTCTCTAAACACACACACACACACACACACACACACACACACTTGATTTGTTGATGATTGAGATAAAAGATGTAATTAAGTTCTCCAAGTTTGTTGATTTTTCCACCTGGTGATTTGTTAACCCTTAAAGACAATATCAGAATAGATGTTTGCCTTTGGCAGAACTGTTGGAATCCTTATGGATAAATTAATATAGTCCCTCCTCCTTTTAACCACATTCCTGTTATCTCTAAATCCAGAAAGAGGACTGGTACTTTTCTCGTGATGCCAAACTACTTCAGAGAGACAAGGGCATTGTGGTAGTTGTGTGTCAGTTTGGCTGGGCCTGGTTTTGAGTGGCTGGGCAGCTGGATATAATTATTCCCCATGATGAGACTGGTAATCAGCTCCATGGTGAAACCTACTGGAGCAGCTGAGTAGCTGCCTTAGGGATGTGCTCTGATTCCAGGACATAAGAAGAAAGCTTTGAGAAAGGTCTCTGAGCTTTTTTAGGATGCTTGGACTCTGCATGTAGCTGAGTCTTCATTCAGCAGCCTGCCATGTTGTCTGCTGATCTTGGGATTGTTTCTGGACATGAAACAGTGACCTGACATGGTTTTTGGTAATCTTGAGATTGTGCCATTTTACTTGTAGACCTTAGGTTTGTCAGCCTCAGCAGCCAGCAGGTGCTTGAGTGAAGAGACACATCTAGCTTCAGTGGGCTGGGAGCAAGTGGCAAAGCTGAAGCCCAAGGTTGAGGGGATTTTACCCAGCTCCTAGAGCTGGCACTTTGAACTTGAACTTGTAGCCTCCTGAACTGAAAGATGATAATTCCTTTTTTGTTGAAGCTGTCCACGTGTGGTATGACTGTTAGAGCAGCACTAAGTAACCAAAACAGCCAGTCTGTCAAATATTCGGCAAGCCTATGAAACAATCCACCATTCGTCTGTCAGTTTGTTGTACTGTGGTGGTTTGTGTGTTGCTGTGAGGTTGGAGGTTATGCCATCAGTATTTCAGATATCTGAAGGATCACCCATGGTGGACAGGTTTCAGTGGACCTTCCAGACTAAGACAGATTTGGAAGAAGGAAGGGGCCATCCACTTCTCAAAGAAATGGCCAGTGATAACCTTATGAATAGCAATGAAACACTGTCTGATATACTACTGGAAAACTTTATGAATAGCCCTGAAACATTGTCTGATACAGTGCTGGATGATGAGGCCCTCAGGTCGGAAGGCATTCAAAATATGACTGGGGAAGAGCTGCCTCTTCAGAGTAGAGCTGACCTTAATGATGTGGATGGAGTAAAGCTTTTGGGACCTCTATTTGTGATGTGGCACTACACAAATTGAGGAGAAACAGCAGCAAACATCCATTAATAATCAGAACATGGAATGTACTAAGTATGAATCTAAGAAAATTGGAAGTTGCCAAAAATGAAAGGGAATGCATAAAGATCACTATTCTAGGTATTAGTGAGATGAAATGGACTGGTTTTGGCTATTTGAATCATACAACCATATGATCTACTATGGTGGGAATGACAAATTGAAGAGGATGGTGTGACATTCATCATCACAAGGAATGTTTGAAGATCTATCCTGAAGTACAGTGCTTTCAGTGATAGGATAATATGTATGCTACTAGAAGGAAGACCAGTTAGTACTACTATTACTGAAATTTATGCACCAACCCCCAAAGTCAAAAATGACAAAACTGAAGATTTTACCAACTTGTAATCAAGATGTGTTGATTATCACTAGTGATTGAAATGGAAAAGTTGGAAACAAAGAAGAATCACTGGTAGTTGGAAAGTATGGCCTTGGTCGGTGGTTCAAACCTACCAGCCACTCTGTGGAAGGAAGACTAGGCACTCTACTTCTGCAAAGATTTACTGCCTTGGAAACTCACTTGGAGTTGCTATGAGTTGGAATCAATTCAATGGCAGTGATTTTGCTTTTGGTTTTGATAGAAATAGCACTGGAGTTTGCATGATAGGATTTTGCAAGACTAATGACTTATTCATTGCAAATACCATTTCTCAACAACACAAGTGATGGCTATATACATGGACTTTGCCAGATGGCATACACAGGAATCACATCGACTACATCTGTGGGAAGAGGTGATGGAGAAGCTCAATATCTTCAGCCAAAACAAGGCCAGGAGCTGCCTGTGGAACAGACCATCAACTGTGCATATGCAAGTTCAAGTTGAAGCTGAAGACAATTAAAACAAGTCCATGACAGCCAAAATATGACCTTGATCATATCCCTCCTGCATTTAGAGACCATCTAAAAATTGATTGGATCCATTGAACACCAATGACCAAAAATCAGAGGAATTGTGGGATGACATCAAGAACATCATCCCTGAAAAAAAGGTCACTAAAAACAGGAAA
>NW_006922039.1:1805516-1809568 GCF_000298275.1 Orycteropus afer afer
TTATTTCTACCTATTCTAAAGAAAGGTGATCCCACAGAATGTGGAAATTATCAAAAAATATCATTAATGTCACATGCAAGTAAAATCTTGCTGAAGATAATTCAAAAATGATTGCAGCAGTATATTGACAGAGAACTTCCAGAACTAGAAGCTGGATTCAGAAGAGGATATAAAATTAGGGAAATCATAGCTAATGTCAGATGGATCTTGGCTGAAAGCAAAGAATACCAAAAAGATGTTGACTTGTGTTTTATTGACTATGCAAAGGCATTTGATTGTGTGGATCATAACAAATTATGCATAACATTAAGAAGAATAGGAATTCCAGAACACTTGATTCTGCTCATGAGGAACCTGTACATACACCAGGAGGCTGTCATTCGAACAGAACAAAGGGTTACTGCATGATTTAAAATCAGGAAGGGCATGTTTCAGGGGTGTATTCTTTCACCACACTTAATCTATACGCTGAACATATATTCTGAGAAGCAGTACTATATGAAGAAGAAGGATTGTAGGAAGACTCACTAACAAACTGTGATATGCAGATGACACAACCTTGCTGGATTATATGAAGGAGGACATGGCATCAGGATTGGAGGAAGACTGATTAACAATCTATGATACACAGATGACACAATTTTACTTGAGGAAAATAAGGATGTCTTTAAGTGCTTACTGAAGATTAAAGACTACAGTCTGCAGTATGGATTACATCTCAACATAAAATGAAAATCCTCACAAGTGGACCAATTTTCAGCATCACAATAAATGGAGAAAAGATTGAAGTTGTCAAAGACTTCACATTGCTTGGTTCTACAATCGATGCCAATGGCGGCAGCAGTCAGGATATCAGACAACATATTGCACTTGGCAAATCTGCTGCAAAAGACCTCTTTCAAGTGCCGAAAAGCAAAGATGTCTCCTTGAAGACTAAGGTGCACCTAATCCAAGTCACGGTATTATCAATTGCATCATATGCATGTGAGAGCTGGACAATGAACAAGGAAGACTGAGGAAAAGTTGATGCTTTTGAGTTGTGGTGTTGGGGAAGAATATTGAAAGTACCATGGCCTGCCCAAAGAACAAACAAATCCATCCTGGATCAAGTGCAGCCAGAATGCTCCTTTGCAGCAAGAATAGCCAGGCTTCATTTTACATACTTTGGTCATGTTGCCAGAAGGGACCATTCCCTGGAGAAGGATATCATGCTTGGTAAATTGGAGGGCCAGTGAAGAGGGGAAGACCCTCAACAAGATGGATTGGCATGTTGGCTGCAATGATGGGCTCAGGTATAGCATGGCTTATGAGGCTGGCGCAGGACCAGGAACTGTTTTGTTCTGTTGTACATAGGGTTGCTATGAGTCAGAGCCAGCTGGATGGCACCTAGGAACAACAAAAACATGGACAAGCAGACACTGTTTTTTCTTAAGCCCTCATTATTTCAATTTTGATGAAGCCAGTTCATTAGAAAAGTCAAATATAGTGCTAAAATAAATTTTAGTTTATATTACCTTAGTGTTAATCTTTTCCCCACAATTATGCCCACCACTATCAGATTATGCTTTGTGTTTAGAAATCCATATCTTTTATTTTCTTGGTTTTTGTTTCATGCTGTTGATTACAATCCTTATAATGTAATAGCACTCATCCCACTCCATACCTGTTTTCCAATTCAATTTGTCCTTCTATCCTATCCTTTCCTGCCTTCTGAAGTTTGTCCCTGGGTAAATGTTGGCTTTTATTATTGTTATTATTCTCAAATGATTGACACCTCGTTGGTGTTATTGTTCACCATATAGACCTGTGTATTGTTAAGCTGAAAGTTGAGCCATTTGGGTGAGTTCAGTTCCAGGCTTAAAGAGTGACTAAGAGCCATAGTCTCAGGGGTTCCACCAGTCTTTGGCCAGAAAGTTGGATTTTGTGTTTTGTTCCACACTTTTCTCCTACTTTATCCAGGACAGTCTCATGTGACCCCTTTCAGAGAGGTCAGTAATGGAAGCTGGGCACCATCTCATTCTTATGGTCTCAGGGTTGAAGAAGCTGAGGTGCCTGTGGGCCATTAGTCTTTTGGACTAATTGTTTCCATGTGTCTTTGATTTTCTCCACTTTTATTTTCTCTGGATGGGGAGAGACCAATAGTTGCACCTTTTAAGGCCACTCATGATCTATAGAGACCCCAGTCACTCACCAAAGTAGGATGTAGAACATTTTCTTTGAGGACTATGTTGTGTCAATTGATCTTAATGTTCCTTGAAACTATGGTCCTGAGACCACTGGCCCAGCAATTTATTCCCTCAAAATATTTGGCTATGCTAAGAAGTTTTCATAACTTTATCCCCTGTATGATCTACTGTATTCATGGATATATTTGCAATGCATATAAATACATATGTAGAAATATTCACTGCCAAACTTATGTGTGTGTGTGTAGTTCAATCACCTCATATGCCTGTGAAAGCTGGACAATGAGTAAGGCAGACCAAAGAAGAGTTGATGCTTTTGAGTTGTGGTGTTGGCTAAGAATACCGAAAGTACCATGAACTGCTAAAAGAAATAACAAATCTATCCTGGAAGAAGTGTAGCCAGAGTGCCCTTTGGAAGCGAGAATGGCCAGACTTTGTCTCACTTACTTTGATCATTTTGTCAGAAGGGACCATTCTCTCAAAAAGGATATCATGCTTGGTAAATGAAAAAGGGAAGGCCCTTGACAAAGTGGATTGCAGTGGCTGCACGATGGGCTCAGGTATAGCAAGGATTGTGAGACTGGCACAGGATTGGACAGTGTTTTGGTCTGTTGTACATAAGGTCACTATGAGTTGGAGATGACTCAGTACAATAATTGTAAAAAGTAGAGTCCTTAATGTATATCTTCCTTTTTTCCTCCATCTTTACCTATTACAATATAGTGGTATTTATTGTAGCAGTAGTTGATTTTTATTTTATATATTTACAAAATATATTATGTAAATTATTGTAATTTCTAGCATCAAAATTTTGAGGTGCCACATAAGATTTTATTGAGGAGAGCTAAGGCTCATTTGTGAATTGGGAGAGAAGGCTTTGGAGTCATCATCTTCCATCACTGTCATGGCTGGTCAGGGCCTTGCTCTTCTCCTGCAATGATCTTTTCAATTAAGGAGAGATAGAATGTATATATGTGTGTGAGAGAGAGAGAAAGGTAGAAAGATCAAGATGGAAGGATAGCTAGATGGTTTCTGCTGTATGTTATTAGAGAAGATATAGCCATCATAATGCAAGGGAATGGGATAATTATGAAATATAAAATAAATTTTAGTAATTCAATGTAATATAATAATCCTACCAGACTCATGTTATTACACTCTTTTCACAGAGATGAAACTGAGATTAAGTTTAAATAGCTTGACAGAGGTCATAAAACTAGTAAGATGTAAAGCCAGATGAAGTTTCCAAAGGCCACACCATTTCCACTGTTGCACCATAGTTTTGGGTAAATTTTAATCTCTTTTAAACCCCTAAATCTTATCTTAGATATTGTCTACCACCTCTTCTAATTATAAGACAGAAAGGCATGCCAGGAGAACCTTAAGAAACATTGAGTAGAGTAGGAATTAACAAAGGGCTTTACCTATTCAGAAAATCTCTGGCATGCATTCATTGTAATTGTAAAATGTGCCCTGAAGTGTATTATAAAAATTAACAGCTGACATTTCGCTATAGGAAGGATCTAGATTTCTTATAAGGAAGTGAATGAGAATGTAGGAAAGCTTTCATAAATGTAATCATTCAAAGCATCACTCACATGCTTAGATGTCTTTAAGCATATGTCATTGTACTAGATAATACAAAGGACTCTCCAAAAAAAAATCTCATCCTTGCCCTCTAGAAGGGGTTATGTAGGAGGATATGCTAATTGTTGTTGTTTGTTGTTATGTGCCGTCAAGTTGGCCCCGACTCATAGCGGCCCCTCCTTGGGTTGCCGAGGCAGTATCACTACGGAAGTAGATTGCCCCATCTTCCTTCCAAGGAGTGGTTGGTGGGTTTGAACTGCCAGCCTTCTGGTTAGCAGT
>NW_006922039.1:1809668-1812132 GCF_000298275.1 Orycteropus afer afer
TCAAATATATAGCAATGAAATAACAGTAATCTGTCAGTTAGACTCATTTGTATTATTTGGTAGCTAAAACAAAGTGATGACTGTCACAATTTAGGACATCATATTTTTGTAAAAATGTGAGATTCATGGTGTGAGTATGATTACTCAGAAAATGGCAGCATAATTAAATTTCTTGAGGAAAACCTCCCTCATTTGAGAAAGAAATGCAATAAGTGACTATACTGAAAATTTTCTGCATTTTCTTTTTGCTAAATTTTGAAATAATAATGTAATATTAAGACTGTAATCAGAAACATCATGATCTTATCCTGAACATGATTTTCTTACCATTAAGTTTGGGTGAGAGTAAAATTCCCAAGAGGGAGAACAAAGGCTGTATTCCACATTTTTTCCTTAAACTATCACAGAAGCAGTCTGGGTTTGCCTCTTGCAGTTCCTTTGAGATTAGACAAGTTAAGGGATGCCGTTAATGTGTCAAGTTGCTAAAGCTCAGAATATGTGAGACATGGCCAGGACAAATATAGAGTTTAATTTGAGAAGGACAGTAAGAAGGACAGGCCAGATTTAGAAGGTTCAATCAAATTATTTTGCTTCATAAGCCTTTTTTTGCAAGGCAGTTATATTTTGGGAAGTGAATTTCACTCTTTTAGGTCACAGTGTCTTATTCTTTTCCTGAAAGACTAAATCCCTATAAGCTGAAAATAATTTTCCTGTTTAAAAGCTATATCACTATATATCTTTTGGGCTATAATTCACACTTCTATGCATGAAAAATTGTGTTAAAAATTTCCTTTCTTCTTGCCTCAGACAAAAAAATAAAAATGAAGAGATTTAATGTTACTTTGAATCAATGCTTGTTTGAGCCAACCTCTTCTCACCTCCTCCATAAATAAAATCATTCAAGCAGATTATGCATAGTTTTTGTAAGCCATGGAATATCTAGATTTTGACAAGTGAAGTAATATAAACGAACACGTTTTCTTTCATGTACGGTAGATTTCTTTAGGCAATAGGCCATCCCTATGAAACAATGTATTAGTGCTTAAAGGTGTTAATGCAACTTTAAGCAATGTCTAATTCTCTTCCAATGGCTAACCTCTGAACAAGGAAGTTCTGACTCAGAAATGATATGAAGATCCAATATCTAGCCATCCTTTTCTTAGAAATATTGTTATTTTTATTATTGTTAGTAATAGTGCCAGTGACACTTCTCAAAACTCTTTGAGGTCAATGGTAAAATATACTTCTTTTCAACAGTGTGCACTGTCTTATTATGAACTGGATTAAAATGAGATTTAAATCTGTAAAGACTGATTATTATAAGCACTTTAATCTTTTCTTGACAGTTTGACATCTAATTCCATAAAAGGCAAGATTCAGTTTGGTTCGGTACTGGGTGCATATAAGGAAACAGAAATGCACATCTGCATTTTATTTCTCAGGTGCCACTGATGAATTATATCTCATTTTAATGAAAAAGTCAAGCATAATTGCATTTGGACACTAACATTTCCTGGAATTGGCATTTCTCTAACTTGCATTATAGTTAATCTTCAACAGTTCTATATTTGAGCTATTTTATTAGAAAACCTCCTAGTAATTACCCTTATAACTGTAGGTTTTTGGTGGATGGAAAAGGAGTAATGAGAAGAACATTGTCAGAGGTAGAAGTATCATTTTACTTTAGAGTCATTTTTTACAAAACAAATTTTAGTAAACTTTTCTCAATATTTGAATTTTGAAGCATACTAAAAATTGAGATTTTTAGGTGTCAAATGTAAATTGACAAGGTACATACATCCACACAGCTTAAAAACTTTAACCACCAAAAACACTTTTTTTTTTGTTAAAACACTACCCTGAATTAATTAAATAGATATTTGAATGCAGAATCATGTATTTGATAGAGCACAAATCAGACAACCATCAAAATGCTCACAGTTGACAGATAATATTGAGATTAGATGCTGAAGAAATGTGCATGGGAAATGAAAATCTAATGGAATTTGTTTAAAAATTAAATTAAATCTGAAACCTGAGCATAGGTCTGTTGAAAAACTCTGAGGCTCACAGATTTTACTCAAATACATTTGAGTATTTCAATTTTGTTCATTATATAAAATCACCAGCTAACTGTGCAAGTCCATCCAAAGCATGAGTTTAATTAACTTTCTCATACATCTGCCCCACAATTGAGCTACATCTCTTGGACATTTGAGTCATACTGATGACATCTTAAGTTTCTCTGCCATTTTGCCCCATCTCCCAGGAAACTTCACTTCATCCTCTGAATCTAAAATCTATCCATCTTTACTTATGCCAAAGAATGGTCAATTAATCATAGGCATTGGTGTGTCTTTCACTTTCTCTTTACATGAGGGGGTCAATACATTTTCTCAGTAAAGTGCCAGAGGAGGTATTTATAAAACAAGAGAAAATAAATTTTCACATATTTTTTACTGAT
>NW_006922039.1:1812328-1822922 GCF_000298275.1 Orycteropus afer afer
GATACTGCCTTGGAAACCCAAGGAGGGGTCGCTATGAGTCGGGTCTGACTCAATGGCACATAACAACAACAACAATGGGTTTCCAAGGCTGTAAATATTTATGGCAGCACACTGCCTCATCTTTCTCCCATGGAGCAGATAGTGGTTTTGATCCACTGACCTTTTAGTTAGCAGCCAAATGCCTTAACCACTGTGCACTTGACCTACTTTTCACAAGCAACTCAATTCACTGCCGATTCCAGTTCATAGCAAATTACAAGATACAGATATAAATCCATTACAAAATTTTCATTGAGCATATGGACTACTTGAAAAGCATTTACAGAATTCTATTAGATTTTTCTATTGATGTTTGACTTTTAGTATGTCATTACATCGCTGATGAATAATTTCTAATTTGAAAGTTAGGTAAAGAGCGCCTAGTTGTTTTGTTAAATAATTTTTATTTTTTTTTAATTATGCAATGTACACATTTCTTTTGCCTTTGCAATGAAGTTCAAAACATGTTCCTGGGACTAATTGGG
Source organism: Orycteropus afer afer (assembly GCF_000298275.1). Classification (NCBI taxonomy): domain Eukaryota; kingdom Metazoa; phylum Chordata; class Mammalia; order Tubulidentata; family Orycteropodidae; genus Orycteropus; species Orycteropus afer. The sequence continues at coordinate 1,812,853 of NW_006922039.1, forward strand.
CTAAGAAAATATTTTCATTGCAAATATGTGTAGAGATGCTTCTTGTTTAAAATTTTGACAATGATGGAGAATATGAAGCAGCTTGGTATTCTGATTCAAGCAATGTTAGTTGTCAAAATGACTTTAGTGTAGTATTGGTTTCTCTTAAAAGCACTGTTTTGCCTTGTAATTTTAGGTTAATATGACTAAGAGGCATTATCAAGTGTTCAACAAAAAGTAATTTCCAATGTCACTCGATGTTTGATAATGGTGGTTGAGGGTGGTTCTTCCCATTCAGTGAAATTTAAAAAATCTTGGCCCCAAGCTAAAAGAAAAAAAAAAAAATCACAATAAACCTTTGTCATCGCCCAGCCATCCATCCACTTGTGTGGTAGGATAATTCAGCTTGTATTTTTGACAAAAATTCACAGAACCAGCAATGGTTTTGTCCACAGTTGTGGATGAAGTTCATTGTTAATGCTAATGGTTCGAAAATATATAATTGATTCATATATTTTTTCAAAGTACTTGTTAATGAATAATACAATTATTAACTGTAGGTATTGAATACCTTACACTTTGACAAATTTTGTAAATTTTTCTAAGGTGTTTTCTCTTCCACACATATTTTACCAACCATCAATTGTAACACTTCTTAGCAGATTCCACTTCAGATTGTACTGAATCTTTGTTTTCTCAAATTCCTTGAACATATTCTTGTTTGTAGTTGTTCTATGAATAGTTTATGACAGCTAGAATATTCATAGATTTTTTCATAGAGTGAATTTGGTCACTTCAAATTCAGCATTGCCTCCTCAAATAAAAAACAACTAAGCAATACTGATAACATCTGTCTATTTATGAAGAGACATGGAAAACTACTCAAAATCATTTTGTTCTTTCTTAATTTGCTATTGATGTCCTCAGTGGCTTCAACTCAGTTATTATATGTGTGGAAAAGCTACTAGTCTTAAGTTTATTTGTTCTGGATTCATTTCTTTTGTTGTTGCAATTAAACATGATTTAATTAACTGGTCATTGGGAAACACTCTTCTTTCCTTCACTAATAAGTGAGTCTTTCAGAAATTTACTTTGGTCACAGCCCCATTTTCATTTTTGTGAAAAAATCCTGCTGTGATGACATGCTCCATTTTAATTTTCTACTTTTTCTGTTTCTTCCCTATAAGTTGGAATATTATGATGAGTGCTCAGTGTGGTAAAGTTGACATGCATTGTTCTTTTTTGTTACAGTTATAGTATCATTACATAACAAACACAATACTTTGCCATTTGATTCAGTTATAAAATTATCATGCTACACTGTGCCTTAAACGTGCAACATTCCAAGCCTGATTATCTGTTCTCCCTTGTTTTGACAAAATGGGTATGCACTAGCAATTAAATAAATGAGATTATGTGGTATGATGATACATTTGTCACTTGAAACCATACCTAGCAATAACTGCATGACTGCAGTGTGTGGAACAGCAGAGTGAAGTCATGAGAGCATAATAAAAGGTCTCTGTCACAACCACTCAACTCTGCTTTCATAGTGCAAAAGCTTCCAGCAGTCACTGAGTTGAGTTTTCTCAGCTTCCTTGAAAAATGTCTCCTTTTCATAGATCAAGCAACATTTTACCAAATTCTTTACCTCGTATACTAGAAGTAATCATTCAAGAAAATGTGTATAGTAGACCTTCAATTGTTTTAAAACAAAGCAGAACATATTCTACGTCCTGAGGGAAACTAAATGCACGTAGATATCTTTTCAAATATTCGATAATTATTCTGGGTTGGTAGCTCAGCATCTGTGGATCATTTCATAAATCCCTTGGCATTTAAAATCTCTATGAAATATTTATGTACAGTATAGTAAATGTGTGATGTAGTGGCACACACAAGATAGATGTGAATTGGCAAATAAACACTTGAATTATATAGGTGTTGGATGGGAAATTTCCATTCTAAACTTCAGTCATTTAAGTTATTTTGAGTTGTCCTCCATAATTCCATTTATGTGTTTAATGAAACACTTAAATGTAATACTTAAATGTAATATGGAAGTTCCATGAGAAAAAGGATTTTTTTTTTTCACTTTTATATCTCCAGTACCTAGACCTATGCTTGGCACATAGCACACTTTCAGTAAATATTTGTGGAGTGAACGAATAAGTAAACATCAATGTCTAGAACTAGATACTTGACATAGTATTTTGTGTGTGAAATGCACACTTACATTTTACACTGTATATTTTGTTTTAACAAACAACTTAAAAATGCTTCTATATATTTTTTTCTTTTACAGCCGATGAAGGATGTTGTACGTTCTCACACTCCCCTGAAAGAATCAACAACTGTGGAGATCTGGACTCATCCCCAGCCACAGGTATGAAGGCAAATACTTTTCATAGTTCCTCAGATTTCCTTTACATTTAATTTCATGAATATATAAGTAAGATTCTTAAGTAGTGGTTCTCAATATGTGCTCCTTAGTTGGATTTTGCCAGATTCTATTGTTGAAAATATGACAGTAAGCATACATTTCTCCCTGGTGTGGGCTAATATTAGTAGAGTTTGTTTCTTTGGTCGATCAGGTCCAGACACTCCTCTTCTAAATGATTGTCCATTCTACCAATGTTTAAGTCTAGTTCTAGAATCATGGACTGAAAAAATATTGAGAACGGCTGCTGTATAATTTGATTTAAGATTTAAAATAATATATATTTTTTACCTAAATTAGGAAAATTTTACTAAAACAAATTCTTTCGGGGAAAGGTAGTCTGAATTTGTAATAAATAAGTAAACAAACCATTTATGCAGTATTTTTAAAGAAAGTCTGATTATTCATTTCAATCAAGACAGCTCAAAAGGTGGCTTAACAAATCTATTCCAATATGTTTTCCTAGTAGAGGCTTTGAAGGGACTTTTAAAAATGCAGTTGGGAGGGAGACCAGTGTCTAAATACAGGTGATTTGGTATTGTGTAGCAGGGGAACCTATTAATAAGGGGAAGGTTTTGAATATGACATCTTGGGTCGTAAACAGTTTTCTCACCACTAATTTTCATATGTCTCATTGATTACAAAGGAAGTATATATAGAAAATGTAGGTAAATAAAATGCAGATGTATATTATTAAGAAAGCAACCCAAATGGAATGGGAGATGCATTATTATTGTATATTATATATTATTTCATATGTGTTTCTGAAATTCATGATGGATTATGAAGCCATATTCTCAGTAATAATAACATCCTACAAAGTTTTGAAGTGTTAATTTACACTCTGTGAAGAAATGTTTAATTAACTAAAGGGAAATTGAAAACCAGAATCTGTCCACGTTGTCACAAATTTTAAATTATTCAAGTCTGAATTAGTGATGTTTTGCCAAATTCCAAATTCTGATTTTCAAATCTTGCACACAAATCTTCTTTGATTCAGTCTCAAGGAAATTGGCAAGGAGAAAAGGACACAGGGAAGAGGTAACTACAGGGAAGAAGTGGGAAGAGAGCTGTTGCATTGTGGAGAACTGCAGTCAATGTCATGAAGCAAAATGTGTATGAAATGCTGTATGAACATGAATTTGCTCTGTAAATTTTCACCAAAATCACAACAAAAATTAAAAAAGAAAATTGGCAAGGGTGTGGAATTCAAGGTGAACTTAATAATCCCATCTAAATCTGTGTTTGGGAGCTCTGGTAGCATAGTGGCTAAGACACTTGCCTGCTAACCAGACGGCTGGCGGTTCAAACCCACCAGCCACTCCTCGGAAGGAAAATCCTACTTCCGTAGTGATACTGCCTCGGAAACCCAAGGAGGGGTCGCTATGAGTCGGGGCCGACTCGACGGCACACAACAACAACAACAAATCTGTGTTTAAGAAGCATCTCAGAATTTTACTGTGTATTGACTCCTTAATTATGATGTCTTCAGAATAGCAATTTTGAGGAAAAGTACATACTTTTAAAATGTACACGCTAAGATCCAACAGTTTGACATAGCAGTATGACATATTGTACAAGTGGAATAAATTGCTATCCAAAAACTGTTCCTCTATTATATAAAAATACTCTATAACCAATATTTTATCTAGCCGAATAGTTACTACTGTATTCTACCAAGTGGAATGCAGTATCTCTATTGATTGTTATCACTTAGGAATTATTTTATTTGTTTGCCAGTTTAAAATCTTGGTTAAAAACAGTTTTTTTTTTTCTTTTATTCTTCCATAAACCATATTAAACCCACTGCCATCAAGTGTATTCTGACTCATAGTGATGATATAAGGCAGAGTAGAACTGCCCCATAGGGTTTCCAAGGCTATAAAAATTTATGGAATAAGACGGCCTCATATTTCTCTTGTAAAGCAGCTGGTGGGTTCAAACCACCACCCTTTGGTTTAGACACCATACACCTTAACTTAACACTACCAGAGTTCCTTTTGTTTGTTACCTAGTGGGTGTTTTTTTGATGGTGCTGCTAGCAGAAAAGTCTGTAGTTTGCACACACGAGCTGCTCTATGGCAGAAAGGTGTGACAGTCTGCTTCTATAAAAGTTTATAGCCTTGAAAACCTGATTGGGTAGTTCTGCTCTGTCCTACAGGGCTGCTATGAGTCAGAATTAATTAGATGGCATGGAGTGTTTTGGTGTCTTATTAAGTAACTTTTTAAAGTATCTTGTAACTTTGATTGTCTTTACTGCCTGTGACTTCAAGTGACATTTAAGATGCACCATAGAGTGGTGGTTTGCAGTATATAGGATTACTATTCACAGGGTACTCAAACCCAACCCAACCCAACCCACCTGCAGTGGAGTCAATTCCAACTAATAGGGACTTTATAGGACAGAGAAGAACTGCCCTATAGGGTGGCCAAGGCTGTAAATCCTTATTGAAGCTGACTGCCTCTTCTTTCTCCCACAGAGTAGGTGATGGGTTTCAACCACAGACTTTTTGGTTAGCTGTCCATCACTCTAATCACTGCACAACCAGGACTTATTTCACTGGGTTCAGATAGGGATTTGTTTGCCCTGTGTGGAGATTATATATATATATATATATATATATTTAAATTATGCTTTCCTATGAAAAGTGTAAAGAAAATATTTAATTGATAAGCTTTTAGAGCTTCTCATGAATGAGTTCAACTTTAGCAAGATAATATACATTACATATATACAATAGGCTGCAAACAAACTGCTGAAGCTAGAGTGCAGCTTGAAAATTAAATTATTTCTATTCCTCCATTGAAATACAGGCAGTCCCCCAAAGGAGATCCACTCTTCTTTTCTTTTTTAATTTTTATTGTGATTTGGGTGAAAGTTTACAAAGTAAATTCATTTTCCATACAGCAGTTCACATACACTTTGTCTCATGACACTGAGTGCAGTTTCTCACAATTCAATAACTCTCTTCCCACTTCCTCCCCACAGCCACCTCTTCCTTGTGTCCTTCCCTCACATGCACCCTTGCCCCCTGAGCCATCTCCCTGTGCATACTGTGCATACTTCTATTCTCTCATGATTGATCTCTCCAAGGACTGTATCTGCCTAATGCAAATGTTCACCCTATATGCCTGTCTTTTGTTTGGCTGGAGGACACAGGAATGGGTTCAATTCCAGACCTGAAGGGCAGCCAGGGGCCATGGTCTCAGGGGTTCCATCAGGATCTATTGGACTTTTTGTTTTTTTAAATGATTTTGCGTTTTGTTCCACATTGTTCTCCCACTCTATACAGGATCTCCTACATAGATCCCCTCATCTGAGTGGTTGACAGTGGTAGCTGGGCACCATCTAGTGCTTCTGGTCTCATAGTCATATAGGCTGAGGGTCACATGGTATACCTTCCAGCCCCTTGGACTAATTGTTTACATGTGTCTTTGGTTTTCTCCATCCTTCTTTGCTCTGGATGAGGAGAGACCCATCGTTGCATCTAGATGACCACTTGCAAGCTTTTAATACTCCAGTTGCTACTTACCGAAGTAGGATGTGGAACAATGTTCTTGTGTAGTATGTTATGCCAATTGAGTTTGATGTTCCCTGTGTACATGGTCCCAAGCCCACAGTTCAACTACTCACTCCCTCTGGGTAGCGGGCTGTGTCCAAGGAGTGGCTACAACCTGGTCCCTTGTCAGCTCTACTGTATACCTAGAAATTCTTTTTTTTTTTTTTTTTAATTGTGATTTGGGTGAAAGTTTACAAAGGAAATTCACTTTCCATATGGAAGTTCACATATACTTTGTCTCATGATATTGACCATAATTTACCCTGATGTGACAGCTCCCCTCCCACTTCCTCCCAATAGTTACTTCTTCCCTGTGTTCATCCCTCCATGCATCCTCCCCCGTGAGATGTCTCTCTGTAGATAAACAGCCCTTCTTTCTCCCATGATTGTTCTCTCCAAGGAGTGTATCTACCTCAGGTAAATGTTCAACTCATATGCCTGTCTTTTGTTTGGCTGGAAGCCATGGGTGTGGGTTCAATTCCAGACCTGAAGGGCAGCTAGGGGCCATAGTCCTAGTGGTTCCACCAGGCTCTATCAGACCAGCAAACCTGGTCCTCCCCTTTTTTTCTGTCCAAATGATTTTGATTTTTTCCTCATTGTTCTCCCTCTCTATCCAGGATCTCCTACATTGACCACCACTGAGTGGTTGACAGTGGTAGCCGGGGACCATCTAGTTCTTCTGGTCTCATAGTCATATAGGCTTCAGATTGCATGGTGTAACAGTTGCTCGGACTAATTGTTTCCATGAATCTTTGCTTTTCTTCATTCTTCTTTGCTCTGGGTGAGGAGAGACCCATCATTGCATCTAGATGGCTGCTTGCAAGCTTTTAAGGAGACCCACTCTTGACTGTGTCTTTAAGAATTTGTAGGTCAGAGACAAAGTATATGTGAACTGCTGTATGGAAAGTGAATTTGCTCTGTCAATCTTCACCCAAATCACAATAAAAAAAATTGACACACAAAAAAAAAAATAAATAAAAGAATTTGTAGGTCAGGAAGGAGGAAGATGATGTCACACTTGTAGCTCACATTTTTGTTCCATCATCTTAATTCCTGAAAACTAGGTGTAGCAGTTTGAAGCAGGGATTCTGGAGCTGTGAACACCTGAGTAAGTTAGAGGGTGCCAGATTTAGTGAAGATGGAGGGAAAAAAAAAAAAGAGCAGAATAAACAGCCAGGAGAAATAAATTAACCTGCCCAGCCATCGGGGAGATGGAGAAGTGGAGAAGTGGAAAACTCTTTAGCAGTATTGAGGAGAGCAGCAGAGAAAAAAAAGAGGGGGCACCACAGAACCTCCAAAGACTTTGGGGAATTGGACTACCCACATCAGAAGTTTCTGATTGTAACTTTGGGAACTGAGCTGAGTAAGTGGATAACATTACTGAGAAACAGAGCAGAAACCACTGTGGCTTGGGCTGCCACTGAGTTGAGAGTGGAAAGGGGGAAGGGAGGAAACTCACCACAGGTAGGCAGGCCCTCGGATTAGCTCACAGCACAAGGCAGGGATTCAGCTCCTCCACAACAGCTTTTTACCCGAGTGGACCAGGGTATGGGATTTTTGTGGCTTTCCAAGCCAAGTGGAAAGTAGTGGCCCCCTAACCATTTAGGTCTCTGCCAATTTTGAACTGCAGCTCTTTGAGTGACAACAAAACGTCATCATTGGTAGCCATCCCAAGCAGGCTCAAAACAAAACCCCAGAGCCAGCAGCAATTACAGAAATGGAAGTGGAAACCTAGGACTCGCTATTGGTGCCTTTTTCTTTCTTTCCTATTTTTTTCACCTCCTTTTCTGTCTCACCCAACAGAAGAACCACATTAAGCCACCACAACACTTGCTCATCCCAATGCCAAATGCCCTTCAAGACGGACAGAGACCTGCATCCACATTACCAACAGTGATTCCATCAACACAAAGAAAACTGCAGGACAACAGAGCATACCTGAATTAACAAACAAAAAAATATATATATACCAGTGCCCCTTTGCAAATATATTTAAACATAAAATCTGGATGAAACAAATGAAAACATAACTAACAGTTAAAGACAACTTCAAAATTTTTAGGAAACAACAGATAACCTCAATAAAACAAACAACAACAATTAAAAAAAAAAACAAAAAAAAACAGGACAAGACAACAGAAATAAAACCCCAGACTAAAGAGTCATTTAACATGGAAAAATAGCAGGCAGTAGAATTACCCAACAGGAATTTAGAACGTATGTACATAGAACTCTACAAGAGTTCAAGGAAACCACAAACAGAATCAAGGAGAACACAGACAGTGCCCTGTAAGAATTCAGGAAATCCATTCAATAGCAAAATAACAAGATAAATACACAATCAGAACTCATACAAACACAGCAGTTAGAAATCCAGAAGATGAATACTAAAGTTACAGGGTTAGAAAACACAGTGGAGAACAAAAGGATAGACTAGAACTGGCTGAAGAACGCATTTCCCAACTAGAAGACAAATCACTTGACACCAGTCTGTATGAAGAAAAGTCAGAACAAAGATTTAAGAGAAATGAAGAGAACTTAAAGAGTTAGGTGAGATGACATTAAAAGAAACAACATATGCCTCATTGGAATACCAGAACAAGAGGAGGCAAAAAAAAAAAAAAAAAAATCCCTGAGAAAATTGTGGAAGAATTGCTAACAGAAGATTTCCCCCTTATCATGAAGGAAGAAAAGATATTTGTCTAAGAATCTCAATGAAACTCATACAGGATAGATCCCAAGAGAAAGTTACCAAGACTTATCATAATCAAACTCCAAAACCAAAGACAAAGAAAGAATCTTGTGGGCAGCCCGGAAAAAAAGAAACGTCACCTAGAATGGACTAGCAATTAGGCTAAATTCTGATTACTTAGCAGAAACCATTCAGGCAAGAAGGTAATCAGATGCCACATATAAAACCCCGAAGGAAAAGAACTTCCAAGGAAGAGTTCTGTATCCAGCCAAATTGCCCGTCAAATATGAGAGTGAAATCAAGACATTCTCAGACAAACTGAAATTAAGGGATTTTGTGAAAACCAGACCAACTTTACAAGTAATGCTTAAGAAGTCCTTCTAATAGAGAACCCACAACAGAGAACAACAAATTAAATCAGGACACTTCACATCAACACTTAAAAACAAAATCAGAAATAGTTGTGCAAAATAAGCTCATAAAATATTGTATACCTCTGGTAACCAACAAAGAAAATTTCCTTCCATATGTAAACCTTTCCTTTACTTTTTACAATAACAGATTAATACAATATTTGTCTTTCTGTGATTGACTTATTTCACTCAGCATTATGTCCTCCAAGTTCATCCAAGTTATGTGGTGTGTTGCAAATATTTGCTACGACATATCTGACAGAGAATTTATCCCCAAAATTTATAGAAAGCCTCAACACCTCAACACCAAAAAGACAATCCAGTTCAAAAATGGGCAAGAGACATGTACAGATACTTCACTAAAGATGATATGCTGGCAGCCAACAAATACATGAGGAATTGTTCACTATCATTAGCCATTAGAGATATGCAAATCAGTACAACAATGAGATATCATCTCACCCCAGCAATAATAGCAAAGTTCAACAGATCAGATAGTAAAAATGGCAGGGTTGTGGAGAGATTGGAACTCTCATACACTGCTGATAGGATTGTAAAATGGTACAACCATTGTGGAAAATGGTATGGAATTTCCATAAAAAATTGAAAATAGAAATACCATCTAAACCAGCAATTCCATTATTAGGAATATATCCTAAAGAGGTGAGAGACAGGACATGAACAGACACATGCACACCCATGTTCATCACAGCACAATTCACTACAGCAAAGAGATGGAAACAACCTAAATGCCCATCAACAGATGAATGGATGACCAAACTATGGTATATTCTCGCAATGAAATACTATGCTACATTAAAGAACTATGAAGAATATGTGAATCATTTCACAACGTGGATGAATCTGGAGAATATAATGCTGAGTGAAATATGTTAATTGCAGAAGGACAAATACTATATGAGCCAATTACTCTAAAAAGTCAAGGAAGAGTTTGATTAGGGAAACTTTGTAGGTTACCAAGGATA
>NW_006922039.1:1824287-1830115 GCF_000298275.1 Orycteropus afer afer
TCGAAGCCTTTTCAATGGTTTAAAAGCTGCATGTGCAGCAAGTGGAAGTGACTGTGATGAAGAATTGTTGTGAGTAGGGGATGGCCAATCATTTCAAAGTGAGAGCAAATTTACATAACATTAAAGGGCAAATTGGAGTTTCTCTAAGTCAGACTTTCAGAACCTGAGGACTGCCTGTATTTAAACTATTTGATAATGCCCCCTTAACCATCCATATGCTGCTTAGTAAAAATTCATGATACAGATAGTGACTTTGAAGGTTTATGAAATAAAAATGGTCATATGTTACATTAGTTTCCTATAAACCAGAATAGCTCCTATTTGTAAAAACAAATTATTCAACTAACTAATTTATTGTACTAATCATGAAATCATAAGTTAACTTATTTTTTGGGTGAAGAAAATAAAAATGAAAATGTCTATTTCCTTAGAAGAAAAAATAGCACTTTTATTAGAATCTTTAGAAAATATTTAAGTATACAACTGTGGCACATATCTTGAAGTTCCAAGTTAGATTTTGAAAATGAACAGGATATGTTATCAGAAAAGAAATAATTCAAATCACCCAGAGTACCTTTTCAATGTGCAGGGGACAAAGACATCATAAACACTCACTGAAGCTAACATCCTAGCATCTGTGTGCTTTTGAGAGGAAATAGAAAACTACTAAAAAATGGCTGTTTACCAGCATTGCACATGCTGTGTACATATGCCACTTGGCATGGAGTTCTTATTTTATTGTAATTCAGTATTTTGTAATGACTTATGTTTTCCCCTTCCATAATAAGTTATCCTCCCCCACCTCCCCTGCCTCCTGATTCTTAGCAATTACAATGATCAATGAGCCAACAAGTTTTAAACTGTATAATACTCTGCCAAAAAATTGAAACAGAATAAACTGGTACATTTCTTGGAATCTTTTTGTGATATTCCATGATTTTCAAAGGCAACTGAATTGCTTGTGATAAAATTTTCTACAAAGATGGTATTCTGATTATGAATACAAGTAATAGCTACCATTATACATCTTTAGCTAAAAGTCCAAATTCAGATATTAGCAAGGCTGTGTTTTCTCTGTCTGCTCCTTGAAAAAAATCTTTACTTGTTCCTTTCAGTATCTGGTAGCCCCAGGCCCTTCTTGATATCCCTTAACTTGTAAAGAGTTCTTGGATGGTGCAAAAGGTTAATATGCTGAGCTTCAAACTGAAAAGCTGGACGTTTGTGTCCACCCAAAGGCACCTCGGAAGAAAGGCCTGGTGATCTATATCTGAAAAATCAGCCACTGCAAATCCTGCAGAGCACAGGTCTGTTCTCACAGAAAGGGGCTTGTCATGGATCAGAGTTGACTCAATGGCATCTGCTTAGTGTAGAATGTTTTGAGAGACTTGATTTTAATTCCCCAAATGTTAATGCCCATAGCTAGAGCCTCATATGTCTCCCACAAAGAATGTGATTGACTTCTGGCACAGAAAGTAAATAAAATAATGGAAATATTGTGAGTAGAAAGATTGATTACTTGGGACAGATGATCTCTGAATACAAAATTGGCATATTATATTAAAAACAACAACTTATATATAATTAGTATGTACCAGGCACTCTCTTGTTGTTGTTGTTGTTGTTGTTATGTGCCGACGAGTCAGACCCGACTCATAAAGACCCCTCCTTGGGTTTCCGAGGCAGTATCACTACAGAAGTACACTGCCCCATCTTCCTTCCGAGGAATGGCTGGTGGGTTTGAACCGCCAGGCTTCTGGTTAGCAGTCAAGTGCCTTAGGCATCTCTTAAGCAGTTAAAAATATTAACTCATTTAAATTTCATTACAAATCTATGACTGCTGCTAAACTTATTATTATTAAATCTAATTTGTAGGTGAGGAAACTGGGGCAGAGAGAATGCTAACAAGTACCAAAGAATGTAAACTCCCTAGGTCTGGCCCTTAAACTCATGCTCTTCACCATGTGATAATTTATCACTAAGTATCAATAACGAGAATGAAAGATCATTCTTGGGACAAGAAATACTTTAAAGGGAGACTCTATTTTAAAACTAATATATTTCTCTATTCTGCTAGGAGAACACCTGGACATATATTAATATGAAAAATTAAGATGACCTCTTTATGATACTGGAGTGAAAAGAAAAGAACAATGGGATATATTTATTGTTATTTTCACTTCGGTATCATAAGGGGATCATCTTAAATAATCAGAAAAATGCTATATTTAGAAAGGGTAAATTTACTACAATACCCCTTAATGAAAATCTTCCTGTAAGATTAGAAAACTACTTAAAAGTGATAAAATGTGAGAGTTCCCACAGTTTAAAAGAATTATCTTGTAATCTTTGGATAATGGCTAATAGGATCACTAATTGGATATGTTAACATAAATGCATTTGATGAAGGAATTGTTACACTAATTTTATATATAATTCTAGTATAGTTAAGGAATCCACAGGGTTTTGGATAATCAGTTTTCATGAAGTGAAACAAGCTCTTATAATTCTTTCATATTCTAAATGGTCTGCAATTGTTGACAGAGTCACATAAAGTTGAGACTGTTTTTTTGTTTTGTTTTTTGATTGTTTTCAATAAAACAACTCCAAAAGGAGGTTTAGATACTCAGTTTAGGATCCATACCAAAGTCTTTGCTTCTCTTGCAAGGAAAAATAAAGAACAACTTAAGAAAACAGCCATTCTAAGCTATACATAATTGAATCTTCTAACATTAGACTATTTTAGGTAGAATTTTGCATTGATTTCAACATGTCCGCTCATTTGGGCAACTTGCAATGCTTCTTATTAGAAACAAAGGTGTCTTGAGAAAAATCCATTGAGGATATGAAACCACACAAATGTTTCCAAGGTACATATCACCATTAACTTCCTTTAGATGGATCCTCAGTTTCACATTAGATGTTACGTTTGATAATGCTTTTAAGATACACACTTATTTAAAAAAAAAAAAAAAAGCTTTTTTGATCCACACACTTCATAATTCATGTTTCCCTCAAAGCCCAAAGCACTTATCTATTGGCTTGAAGTTCAGGATGTGGTTTTTTGTTATAATTTCTTTAAGTTGTATGGAAAAGGGTGTGTTTAATGGGAATGTGAGCTCACTGTTGTCATGGAACAATTTGAGATCAGAATTTTTCCAAAGTTTGATCTGGGGAAACATTCAGGTTATTTTCATTATCACAGGTTATGTAGAGGATCTTAAATGCCAAATCACATTTCAAAATAGCTTCACAACAAGAAGACTAATTTAAAAAAATAAACATGCCTGATGTGGCATTGTTAAAAAGTCTGATGTTTTGTTTTTTAGAAATTATGGAAGATACTCAAGTTTATCCTCACCTTAATTTGTTGAGCAAAGTTAGCCTTTGTCCTTGATCTTTAGTGATATGAATACATTTCTTTAAATCATTAATTATGTTTTCTTTCTTTACATGACTAAAAATGTATTATACTAAATGCTCTATAGTTAATATCACTTATTTCATTCCTTATGGAAGCTCTTTTGAGGTGTAGATATTGATATCTTGTTTTCATAGTTGAGGAAATAGGCTAGAGAAGTTAAATAATATTTCTACGGTTGCAGAGCTTCCAATTATTAAGTTGGGGGATTCAAATATAAATGCATTAACTCTAAAGTCCATGATATTTCCCTAACCCTTCATAGACTCGCATTCTTATTATATTCATAGAGAATGTCTTCTCAGTGAACATACATCCCAGAAGTGACCGGCCATTCCCTTGATTCCCATGGTATATTAATGAATGTCTGCAGCATAGGAGATTGGTGTCATATCCACATATAAAAATCTTATGAGCACCCACAGAAGATAAATACAAACTGTAACACAGTTCTTCTGGAGTAATTGGACTACAAAATACTGACAAATATCTTTGGAAAAGAGGTTGCTAGATATGATGTTAATATCAACTACTTACTGGGTTTTTATATGGACATCATGCTAGGTGAAGTGGAGGGTCAATGAAAAAGAGGAAGGCCCTCAACAAGATAGATTGACACAATGGCTGCAAAGATGGGCTCAGGTATAGCAAGGATCGTGGAGCTGGCACAGGACTGGCAGTGTTTCGTTCTTCTGTACATAGATTTGCTATGAGTCAGAGATGACTGGAAGGCACCTAACAACAACATCAACTTCTTGAGTTTTTAAAGTAGAAAATATAGAATTTAAACACTAATTTAATATGATAGTACTTCAAATTAATGGAATGTAGATTCTCATTTATAAAAATATAAAAAAGATATCATATAAATTTCTCCCTTACTGTCTAGAGCCCAAGCACAATATGTGTTTATAAGCAAGAAGAATCCTTGTTTATGACATTGATTTTGTAGTGCTAAAAGCTAGTCATTGGATTTACTGTATTTCATGTGTTCTGACCAGGAAACTATGTAATTCTATGTAGGCCACTTGAATGAGGAATAAACACCAGAAATAGGTATGGCTAGAGCTAGGGGTGATAGTGGCCCTGGGTGGTGCAAACAGTTAATGGTCTTGGCAGCTCATAGTGTGCAAAGCACTTGGAGTCTAACCAGAAGCTTGGAAGTCCAAACCCACCAGCTGCTTTATGGGAGGAAGATGAGGCCATCTACTTCTGTAAAGATTTAAATCCTTGGAAACTTAATGGGTGTCGCTATGAGTTGGAATCAACACAATGGCAGTTGGTTTTGTTTTGTATTTCTTGGCAGCTAGCCTAAAGGTTAGAGGGTTTAGTCCATAGAGAAGTTCCTCTAAGGAAAGACCTGGTGATCTTCTGAAAAATTAGCCATTGAACATCCACCCTATGCAGAATTGTTCTACTCTTACAAACATAGTCTCACCATGAAATGGAATTGACATGATGGTAAGTCATAGAGACCACTTGTCTGTCAGTTTGTCATACTGTGGTGGCTTGCATTTTGCTGTGAGGCTGGAAGCTATGCCACCAGTATTTCAAATGCCAGCAGGGTCATCCATGGTAGACAGGTTTCAGCAGAACTTCCAGACTAAGACAGGATTAGAAGAAGAAACAGGTCATCTACTTCACAAAAGATTGGCCAGTGAAAACCTTGTGCATAGCAGTGAAACACTGTCTGATATATTACTGGAAAATTTCATGTATAGCCCTGAAACATTGTCTGATATAGTGGTAGAAGATGAGCCCCTCAGGGAAGAAGGCACTCAAAATACAAAAGGAGAAGAGCTGCCTCCTCAAAGTAGAGTCGACCTTAGTGACGTGGATGGAGTAAAGCTTTTGGGACCTCCATTTGCTGATGTGGCATGACACAATGGGAAGAAACAGCTGCAAATATCCATTAGTAGATAGAACATGGAATGTACAAAACATAAATGCAGGAAAAATGGAAGTTGTCAAAAATGAAATGGAACACATAAAAATCAATATCCTAGGCATTAGTGACCTAAAATGGACTGGTTTTGGCCATTTTGAATCAGACAACCATATGATCTACTATGCCAGGAATGACAAATTTAAGAGGAATGACATGGTATCCATCATCACAAAGAATATTTCAAGATCTATCCTGAAGTACAATGCAATCAGTAATAGGATAATATCCATATGCCTACAAGGAAGAGCGGCTGACACTGCTATTTTTCAAATTTATGCACCAACCACCAAAGTCAAAGATGAGGAAATTGAAGATTTTTACCAATTTCTGCAATCTGAAATTGACCAAACATGCAATCAAGATGTGTTGATTATTACTGGTGATTGGAATGCAAAAGATGGAAACAAAGGAATTACTTGTAGTTGGAAAATATGGTCTTGGTGATAAAAATGATACTGAGGA
>NW_006922039.1:1833617-1834456 GCF_000298275.1 Orycteropus afer afer
CCCTGAGTTGTCTCTCCTCACCTGTAACCCTGGGGCTGACTGCTCTTCTGTCCGGGTTCAAGGCTTTTATCCCCTTTCTCCTGCTCTTCCAGCCTTCTATTCTGGCATACCTGCATTGTGTCTCCTCACCTGTAACCCTGGGGCTGATAGAGAAGCTCAATATCTTCATCCAAAACAAGACCAGGAGCTGACTGTAGAATAGACCATCAATTGTTTGCATGCAAGTTCAAGTTGAAGCTGAAGACGATTAAAACAAGTCCACATGAGCCAAAATGTGACCTTGATTACATCCCACTTGAATTTAGAGACCATCTGAAGAATAGATTTGATGCATTAAACACCAATGACCAAAAACCAGAGGAATTGTGGGATGACATCAAGAACATCATACATGAGGAAAGCACAAAGTCATTAAAAAGACAGGAAAGGTGCGGGCTTGGGACCATAGTTGCAGGGGACATCAAACTCAATTGGCATAACATACTATATAAAACATTGTTCCCCCTCCTCCTTTGGTGAGTAGCGACCGGGATCTTAAAAGCTAGCAAGCTGCCATCTAGTTGCAGCGATGGGTCTCTCCTCGTTCAGAGCAAAGAAGAATGAAGAAAACCAAATCTCATGGAAACAATTAGTTCTAGTGACTGGTACACCATCTGATCTGCAGACTATATGACTATGAGACCAGAAGAACTAGATGGTGCCTGGCTACCACTGTCATCCACTTGAAAGCGGATCTATGTAGGAGATCCTTGATAGAGATGGAGAACAATGTGAAACAAAACTCAAAATCATTTGGAGAAAAAAAAAATGGGGACCAGGTTTGCTGGTCCAATAGAGCC
>NW_006922039.1:1834914-1836865 GCF_000298275.1 Orycteropus afer afer
ACCAAAACAGATGTCAGAAGAGACTCTGAGAGACTCTGAAACTTGCTTTTGAATGGAGAGTAGCTAAAGCAAATGGAAGAAATAACAAGATAAAAGAGCTGAACAAAAGATTTCAAAGAACAGCTTGAGAAAATAAAATCAATTTTTATAATGAAATGTGCAAAGACCTGGAGTTAGGAAACCAAAAGGAAGAACAAGCTCGGTATTTCTGCAGCTGAAATAACTGAAGAAAAATCTTTAAGCCTCGAATGGCAGTATTGAAAGACTCTATGGCAAAATATTGAATGATGCAGGAAACATCCACAGAAGATGGAAAGACTACACAGTCACTGTACCAAAAACAATTGGTTGATGTTCATCTGTTCCAGGAGGTGACATACCATCAAGAAACAATGGTATTGAAGGAAGAAGTCAAAACTGTACTGAAGGAATTGGCAAAAAACAAGGCTCAAGGAATTGATGGAATACCCCTTGAGACATTTCAACAAATGGATGCTACCCTGGAGGCACTTACTTGTCTATGCCAAGAAATTTAGAAGACAGCTACCTGTACAACTGATTGGAAGAGACCTATATTTGTACCCATTCCAAAGAAAGGTGATCCAACAGAATGTGGAGATTATTCTACAATATCATTACTATCACATGGAAGTAAAATCTTGCTGAAGACAATTCAAAAATGGTTGCAGCAGTATGTTGATAGGGAACTTCAAGGAATGCAAGCTGGATTCATAAGAGGACATGGAATGAGGGATATCATTGTTGATGTCAAATGGCTCTAGTCTGAAAACAGAGGATACTAGAAATATGTTTACCGGTGTTTTATTGACTATGAAAAAGCATTTAATTGTGTGGATCATAACCAAGTATGGATTACACCTTAACATAAAGAAAATGAAAATCCTCATAAATGGGCCAATAATCAGCATGATGATAAATGGAGAAAAGATTGAACTTGTCAAAGATTTGATATTACCTAGTTCCACCATCAACAGCAATGGAAGAAGCAATCAAAGAATCAGATGAAGTATTGCACAGGGCAAATCTGTAAAAGACCTCTTTCAAGTGCTGAAGAGCAAAGATGTCTCTTTGAACACTAATGTGTGCCTAACCTATGCCATGGTATTTTCAATAACTCCATATGCATGTGAAAGGTGGACAATGAATAAGGAAGATAGAAGAAGAGTTGATGCTTTTGAGTGGTGGTGTTGATGAATAACACTGAACGTACCATGGACTGCCACAAGAACTAACAAATCTGTCCTGGAGAAAGTATAGCCAGAATGCTCCTTGGAAGTGAGAATGGCCAGATTTTGTCTCACTTACTTTGATCATGTTGTCAGAGGGACCATTCTCTGGAGAGGGATATCATGCTTGGTAAAGTGGAAGGTCAACGAAAAAGGGGAAGTCTCACAATGAGATGGATTGATACAGTGGCTGCAATGATAGGCTCAGATATAGCAAGGATTGTGAAGGTGGTGGGGGAATAAGCAATGTTTTGTTCTGTTTTACATAGGGTCACTAAGAGTTGGAGCTGACTCCATGTCACCTAACAACAACAACAACACACATAGTGTCATCATGAAATGAAATTGACTTGATGGCAAGTCACAGAGATGGGGCACTATTCAGGCTATAAATAGTATCTTCAAAGGAAAGTTGCCAGCAGATCAAATTGGATTGCTCCAGGGAAAATATAACCAATTAAGACTAAATTTCATAATCCAAAGGTCCTAATTTAGAGGGTGAGATTCTGTAGAAAATACATTTAAGTCATACAGATACTCATTATCAACAAAGGTATTTGGTCCTTCTTGTTGTAAGATCCCAACTAATGGCTTTTCCTTTGACTACATAGGTAGCCTGGGACTAATAACATTATTTGAATTTGTTCCCACATCTGTTTAATGGAAATGTTTATATCATTATCATATAGTTGCTATCAGAGTTA
>NW_006922039.1:1837315-1838277 GCF_000298275.1 Orycteropus afer afer
AC
Source organism: Orycteropus afer afer (assembly GCF_000298275.1). NCBI lineage: Eukaryota > Metazoa > Chordata > Mammalia > Tubulidentata > Orycteropodidae > Orycteropus > Orycteropus afer. Next base: position 1,837,318 of record NW_006922039.1, read on the forward strand.
TGCTAACCAGAAGGCTGGTGGTTCAAACCCACCAGCCACTCCTCAGAAGGACAATGGGGCAATCTACTTCCGTAGTGATACTCAGAAACCCAAGGAGGGCTGGCTATGAAGGGGATCCGACTCCAAGGCATTGAGTTTCGTTAGTTATATCAGTTTCTTAGATCAGCATGAAATTTTAAGTTAAAAATTCTTTATTCTGACTGATCTAGAACTATGATAAAAATTAAAAGAAACACTACTGTGTCTGCTCAGATCCTTATTAGCAAATATATAATGTTTTTAATTAATTATAACCTGGTTATGTAATCTAGAGCTAAGTTAAAAAACAGTAAGTAAAATAAAACCAATCTTATCAAAATCTCATCTTCATGTTTATTATTTAACCTAATGATTATTCCGATTGTTGATTTCCAGACTTATCATTCATGGAAGAAACTGTTACCTCCCCTTAGGTTTTTTTTTTTTTTTTTTTAAAGATTATACAATGGCAAGGGGCTCCGTAGTGTGATATGGAAATATCTCACCTTATGTATTTGGCAGACAACTCAATCTGAGTATTGAATATGTCACTCCAGACCTTTTTGCTCTAGAACATGCCCCATCTTACATTTAACAGTATCGAATTGATGTATTAAATGTTAATGCCTAAATATCAGAGAAGAAATGTTAAAACATTGTGGCAGGTTGCATGCCTCTGAGACTTTATGAGTTTTCCTCTTTTGTTCAGTGCTGCTTTGTGTTTTCTTTGACTTTGCAGTATAGTCCTTGCCTACTGTTGTTACCAGCTGATAATTCCTAGTAGCATGCATTGGAGGCCATCCTGATTCCTCTGCAGTTGTCAACCCACTCTTCTCTATAATATAGAGCCCCTTTCTTTAGTAAATTTGTGAAAATATATTAGACTTTCCACTCATATTAAAATTATCACTAAGTTTGTGCAAAACAGTTTTTTGGCTAGGT
>NW_006922039.1:1840522-1841753 GCF_000298275.1 Orycteropus afer afer
ACTTTCCTTATCTCCATCTGTGTTTAACCATTAGCTTCAGACTCATGTTTTTAAGGCAGCATTTGACATATCTTTCAATTTGTACAATTGCTATTATCTTTCCATTCTATGAGCTTCTGTAGCATTATATATGTATTTTCCTATGATATTAGTTCCTTGGCATCACACGGACAGCATTCATGCACAGGTAAAGCTGGACAGACAGGAATGCATAGATAAGAAGGGTACAGGGAGGGGATAGTCACAGGGAGGAGAGGGGAGGAGAGTTTATTTATGGTTGGCGATGGTAATCAGGGCCATGAAATCAAATGTGCATCTGTTTTGTAAATTTCCACCCCAAGCACAAATATACATATATATATATGTACGTATATAAATATGTGTGTGTGTGTGTGTGTGTGTGTGTATGTTCTTTGAAAGCTAGGATGGTTTTTCAACTTAGGACTCCACATTTAACATAGTACGTTCTTTTGCCTGAGCACCTAAACATTGGCATTTGCCTACACCCTTTTTTTTTCTCCTTCTAGAAGAGTCTAGTGCTGCCACTGACTGGCTATGTAATCTTGCCTAAATTATTCAATAGCTCTGGATTTTTCTTTTTTCATTTATCATTTGTAATGAGGTTAATAATTATACCTATTTCATCAAGAATTGATGTGGATTAGGTTACACAACCATGTAAAGTACTTGGTATAATGTCTGACATACTAAGTGTTCAATAAATGTCAGTTATTGAGTTTCCAGGGAAACTTTATTTATGGAAGCAGACAGTGGCATCTTTCTTCTGCAGAGAAGTTGGTGAGTTCATACAGCCAACGTTTTGGTTAGTAGCCAACTGCCTTAATCACTACACCACCAGACCTCCATATATATTGCAGGTTGCATACCTCTGAGACTTTAATAGTTTTCCTGTTTTGTTTAGTGTTGTCTAACACTAGTGTTGTCAACAACAACAACAACAACAAAACTCACTACCATCAAGTCAATTTCGACTCATAGAGACTCCCATTTGGTTTTCAAGGGTTTAAATCTTTATGGAAGCAGACTGCCTCATCTTTATTCTGCAGAGTGACTGGTGGGTTCGAATCACAAACTTTTGGTTAACAGCCAAGTGCCTTAACCAATACACTACCAAGGCACCTTATAATACATATTTTATGATATATAATGTATTATACTATGTTACATATAGTATATATAATGTATCACATATATTGTATATACTGTATTG
>NW_006922039.1:1841853-1843344 GCF_000298275.1 Orycteropus afer afer
GGGTTTCCGAGGCAGTTATCAGTATGGAAGTAGATTGCCCCATCTTCCTCCCAAGGAGTGTCTGGTGGGTTTGAACCACCAGCCTTCTGGTTAGCAGTCAAGTGCCTTAGGCACTACAGTATTTATGTTATATATTAGGAACCTTGATGGTACAGTGATTAAGCGTTGGGCTGCTCACCAGAAAGTCTACAGTTCAAACAGACAAGCTGCTTTGCAGGAGAAAGTTGTAGCAGTATGCTTCTGTAAAGATTATAGCCTTACAAACCCTGCTGGGCAGGTCTACTCTCTCCTATAGGGTAGTTATGAATTTGAATTGACTCAGTGACAGCAGGGTTAATATGTCTGTATGCATCTGTAAAGTCTTACTCATGTACTGTTTTTATCTATGAAATTCTTGGCCATATTTTTTAAAAATTATAAAATAAGGCAGTTTTATTTATTCCTTTTTTTTCTTTTTAAAAATACATTTTATTGAAATATAATTTATGTACAGTGAAATATACAAAACTAAAGTGACATTGGGTTAATGCAATTTTTTTTTCAGTGTTTCCTTGCTCCCCTCCCACCCTGGTAACCAACAAAGAAAGTTTCCTTCCATATGTAAACTTTTCCTTGACTTTTTTACAATAATGAAGTAACATTATATTTGTCCTTCTGTGGTTGACTTATTTCACCCATCATAATATCCTCCAAGTTCATCCATGCTATGCGGTGTTTTGCAGAGTCTACATTATTTTTTAGTGTTGCATAGTCTTCCATTGTGTATATGTACCATAGTTTAGTTATCTATTCTTCTGTCGATAGGCAAATAGCTTGTTTCCATCTTTTTGCTACTGTAAGTAATACTGTGATGAACATGGGTGTGCATATATCTGTGCTTGTCCTGGACCTTACTTTTTTAGGATATATACCTAGTAGATGAGATTACTAGGTCAAATAGTATTTCTAATTCCAGATTTTTAAGGAATTGCTATACTACTTTCCACAGTGGTTGTATCATTTTATAGTCCCACCAGCAGTGTGAGTCCCAATCTCTCCACATCCTCACCAGCATTTGTTATTTTTTGTCTTGTTGAAATTTTCCATTAGTGCTGGGGTGAGATAGTGTCTCGTTGTTTTGATGCAAATCTCTCTGATGGCTAATGATCATGATCATCATTTCATGTATTTGCTAGCTACCTGAATATCCTCTTTGGTGAAGTGTTTATTCATGTCTTCTGCCCATTTTTTAATTGGATTGTTAATATTTCATTGTTGATGTGTTGGAGTTTTCTCTAAATTTTAGATGTAAGTCTCTTGTCAGATATGTTGCTGCTGAATATTTTTATTTTTTCCCCAATCTGTAGGTTCTCTTTTTACTCTTTAGGACATAAGCACATAAAACTTTAATTTTTAGAAGGTCCCATTCATCTAGTTTATTTAGCTGTTTGTGCATTTTGGGTTATGCTTGACAGTCTATGCCATAAATTAGAGCCCAAAAATTTGCCCCTA
>NW_006922039.1:1844614-1847673 GCF_000298275.1 Orycteropus afer afer
TTTTGTAAGTATAGGATCATAGCATCAGCAAATAGGGATAGCTTACTTTTTCCTTCCCAATTTGGATGCCTTTGATTTCCATTTCTTGCCCTATGGCCCTGGTTAGGACTTCCAGTACAATGTTGAGTAGAAGTGGTAATAGAGGGCATCCTTGTCTAGTTCCTCTTTGCAAGGGGAATGGTTTCATTCTCTCTCCATTGGGAATAATTTTGGCTGTTGATTTTGCATATATGCCCTTTATTGTGTTGAGAAATTTCCCTTCTATTCCCATTTTGCTGAGAGTTTTGATCTTGGGTGTTGGATTTTATCAAATGCCTTTTCTGCATCGATTGATATGATCATGTGGTTCTTTTCTTTTCTTTTATGTATGTGATGAATGAAGCTGATTGTTTTTATAATGTTGAACCACTCTTGCATACATGGTATGAACCCTAATTAGTCACAATATGTTGTTCGAGTCTATTGGCTGGGATTTTGTTGAAGATTTTTGCATCTGTATTCATGAGAGATATTGGTCTGTAGCTTTCCTTTTGACTGATGTCTTTGCCTGGTTTTGGTATCAAGTTTATGCTTGCTTCATGAAATGAGTTTCTAGGTTCTGGAATATTTTGAGTAGGATTGAGTTTTAATCTTTATTGTTTATTTTCTTCTCATGACTGTAGGCTTTTTTTTTTTTTTTGCTGCTCTTTATCTAATTGTTGAAGATGTTGGGGTAAGGTGTCGATTTTGGCTCTTTCTTCTTTTTTGATGTGTCCATGTATTGTTATAAATTGGCCTCTGATTACTGCTTTTGCTGTGTCCCATAGATTTTGGTATATTGTATTTTCATTCTTGTTTCAAGGGATTTTTTAAATTTCATTTTTTATTTCTTCTATTACCCCATCATTTTCAAGGAGGGTGTTATTCATTTTCCATGTGTTTACTCTTTTTCCATTCATCTTCGTATGGTTGATTTCTAATTTTATAGCACTGAGATCTGAAAAGATGCTTTGCAGTATTTCAGTGTTTTTAAATTTATTGAGGGTTGCTTGTGGCCTAACATATGGTCTATCCTGGAGAATGCTGCATATGCACTGGGAAAAAAATAGTATATTGTGCTGTTGTTGGGTGAAGTGCTCTGTAGTTGTCTATAAGATCAAGTTGGTGGATTGTATGTTCTGTGTCTTTGTTGAGTTTCTTTCCAGTTGTTCTATCTTAGATTGAAAGTGTTGTATTAAAGTCTCCTACTATGACTGTGAAGTCATCTATTTGTCTTTTCCATTCTGTTAGAGTTTGGTTTATGTATTCAGGACTTTTTCATTAGGTTTATAGATATTTATTATGTTATGTCCTCTTGTTCAATTGATTCTTTAATCATTATACAATGCCCTTCCTTGACTCTTATGAGAGCTCTGGTGTTGTAGTGCCTAAGGCATTTGATTGCTAACTAGAAGGCGGGCAGTTCAAACCCAACAGCTACTCCTCAGAAGGAAGGCTTGGCAATCTACTTTCATAGTGATACCACCTCAGAAACCCAAGGATGGGTTGCTATGAGTTGGATCCAATCCCACGGCAGTGAGTTTGGTTTGGTTTGGTTTTGTCTCTTATGGTGGTTTTTGTCTTTAAATCAATCCTATCAGAAATTAATATTGCTACTATTGCTTTTTTTGGTTGCCATTTGCTTAATAAAACTTTTTCCAACCTTTAATTTTTATTCGATATTTGTTTTTATGTCTAAGGTGTGTCTCTTGTAGACAGCATATTGATGGGTTATGTTTTCTTATCCATTCTGCAACTCTCCATCTCTTGAGTGGTGCAGTTAATCCATTTACATTCAGTATAATTATCAACAAGTATGAATTTGTTGCTATCATTTTGTTATGTGCTTTTTTGCAGTGTTGCTGATTTCTTTGTTCCATATAATTTTCTGTGCAGAGCTCGTTTTGTTTATGAATCATGTTATCACTTCCTTCATTGCTATTGCTTTAGTATTTGCTAAATATTTATGCTTGTCCTCTTTTTTATTTTGATGTGAATGTTTATCATTTTTCTTTGAGGTTACCCTGTGATTTTCAATTTTCTTCCCAAGTTAAGAACAGTCTGTTCTATCTTGCAGTTGTCTTGACTTTTCTACCATTTAGAAGTTCTGAACTACACAATTTTTTCCCTCTTTTTGGTTTGTAGTTGTCCTCGTTTGTCAATTGATGTCTCTGGTCTCCTGTTTACAATCTTGTAGGTTTATTTACTTTGGCTACTTCCATAACTGGGTTTATTTGTGGGTTATGTCATCATTGTGTTAATGGTTAGTTGTTGTTTGTTATTGTTGGTTCTCTGTCTAAAGGACTCCCTTTAGCATCTCTTGTAAGGTTTGTCTGGTTTTTAAAAAATTCCCTTAATTTCTGCTTATCTGGAATTGTCCTAATTTCACCATCATATTTGAGGGACAATTTTTCTGGATGTATAGTTTTTGGTTGGAATTTTTCTTCTATCAGGGTTTTATATATACCATCCCATTGTCTTCTTGCCTGAATCATTTCTGCCAAGAAATCCAAACTTAGTCTTATTGGTTGCCACTTGTAGGTAACTTTTCATTTTTCCCATGGTGCTTTCAGGATTCTTTCTTTGTCTCTGGCTTTGATGAGTGTGATAGTTGGAGCTGTGTGTCAACTTGGCTGTATCCCAGTTCTATGTGGTTGTTCCCATGCTGGGATTGGATGACTGTGTTCTGAGTGGCCAGTCTGCCCAAGGGGAGTTTCCCTAGAGCTGTGGCCTGCTTCCAGGATATCCAGGGACATCCTGGGAAAAGAGACATTCTTCTATGGATTGGGATTCTGTTGTGCTCCCTACAACCGTTCATGAGTGAGCAGTCCACCATTCGGCCTGGAGGTCTTGGATTTGTCATTCATTGGAGTCAACAGCTGGTGTACTGCCTGCCAGCCTTGAGCTTCTTGGCCCCCTGTGGGGAAAGGCCTCCAGCCTGACGTTTGCTCTGGGGACTTTTGATTTGCCGGCTTCTATACATTTGTGAGCCTTTTTCCTAAGATATATTTCTCTCTCTCTCTCTCTCTCTCTCTCTCTCT
>NW_006922039.1:1848058-1848840 GCF_000298275.1 Orycteropus afer afer
GGTGAATCTTGGCTTAAGCACTGCATAAAAGACCTCAGTGTTTCCAACTGTGCTCTGAAAGAAAGCCTTACAGCTTCTACTAACAGAGCTGATATAGCTGAAAACCAAACCTAGAGTCTTATTGTAAGAGTGGCTGAATTACAATGCCAGCTAAATTGCCAATCCAGAACGGTGTCTGCCATTAAAGTGAGGGCATTGCTTGGAAAAAAAATGGGATCCTGAAACCTGGAATGGGGACATATGGAGAGATAATCAGGAATATCAGGATATGGAGCCTGTAAATTCTGTTGAATCCCTCCCATTTGAACAGATTACTGTAAAACCATTATCCCCTCCCCTTCAGTTTGATGAGACTAGCCAAAATGGTCCTGCTGGGTCATTGTTTGAGACAGAGGCCATGGAAAACATTCCTGAATGCTCTCAGGAACTGCCTCAAGCACCTATTGTTGCAGCTAAGCTCATAACGAAAGTCAAGTCCAAGCAAGCCCCAAGAGGTGAAATAGAAAGTGTGACTGAGGAGGTGATACACTATACCCGAAAAGACCTACTTGATTTTGCTAACATGTACAGACCAAAACCTGGAGAATATGTATGGGAATGGCTACTTAGGGTGTGGGATAATGCTGCAAGGAATGTAACAGTGGATCAGTCTAAGTTTTTTGATTTAGGCCCACTAAGTATGGATTCTTCATTCAATGTCTCAGCTCAAGAGGTTAAGAAAGGATCTAATAGTTTATTTGGTTGGCTTACTGATACATAGATTATGTGGTGGCCTACCTTAA
>NW_006922039.1:1848965-1849441 GCF_000298275.1 Orycteropus afer afer
AGCAGTTAATTGACAAAGGCAAGGTGGGCATGGTTACCATAATGGAGAGTAGAGTTGGAACACTAGTCAGAATAGTCTGACTTGTGTGGAATTATGGCATTGGCTACTTGCTCATGGTGTTCCTAGTAGTGAAATACATGGCAAGCCTACTAACTATTTACTTGATCTGTATAGACAGAAGAATTCTAGGTCACGTGAACAGCAACCTAAATTGTATCACCAGAATAGAGTCACGACCTCTCAATCAATTCCCAGACTTGAGTCAGTTTACAGACCCACAACCCCTTGAATGAAGGGGAGGCCAGGTCTCTTTGAGGAAGGGACATTGCAAAAATCTATAATGTCAGTCTTTCTCCTAGCTTTCCCCAAGGGTATCTGAGGGCTTTTACGAGAGTGACTGTTCATTGGGGAAAAGGAAATAATCAGACTTTTCAAAGATTACTGGACACTGACTCTGAATTGACACTAATTCCAAG
>NW_006922039.1:1850348-1850837 GCF_000298275.1 Orycteropus afer afer
TGAGTGGGGCCCAGAACAACAGAAGGCTCTGTAACAGGTTCAGTCTGCCATACAGGCTGCTCTGCCACTTGGGCCATATGATCCAGCTGATCCAATGGTGTCTGTAGTAGGTAGAGATTCTGTTTGGAGCCTGTGGCAGGTTCCTATTGGTGAATCGCAACACAGACTCTTGGGGTTTTGGAACAAAGCCCTGCCATCCTCTGCAGATAACTACTCTCCTTTTGAAAAACAGCTTTTGGGTTGTTACTGGGCTTTAGTAGAGCCTGAATGCCTAACCATGGGCCTGAGGTACCCATCATGTTGTCTGACCCACAGAGTCATAAAGTTGGACACGCACAGCAGCACTCCATCATTAAATGGAAGTGGCATATCAGAGATCGGGCTCGAGCAGGACCTGAAGGTACAAGTAAGTTGCATGAGGAAGTGGCCCAAATGCCTACAGTATCCACTCCAGTCACATTACCTTCCCTCTCTCACTCTGCACTTATG
>NW_006922039.1:1851440-1854238 GCF_000298275.1 Orycteropus afer afer
GCTGAGTGCTCATTCTGCCAACAGCAGAGACCAACACTGAGTCCACGATATGGAACCATTCCTTGGGGTGATCAGCCAGCAACCTGGTGGCAGGTTGATTACATTGGACAACTTCCATCATGGAAAGGACAGTGTTTTGTTCTTACTGAAATAGGTATTTATTCTGGATATGGATTTGCCTTCCCTGCGTGCAATGCTTCTACTAAAACTACCATCCATGGACTTACAGAATGCCTTATTCACCATCATAGCACCCCACACAGCATTACTTCGGATCAAGGGACTCATTTCACAGCACATGAAGTGTGGCAATGGGCTTATGCTCATGGAATTCACTGACCTTACCATGTTCCCCATCATCTTGAAGCAGCTGGCTTGATAGAATGATGGACTGGCCACTTAAAAACACAAATATGGTGGCAACTAGGTGGCAATACCTTGAAGGGTTGGGGCAATGTTCTCCTGGTGGTTATATATGCTCTAAACCAGTGTCCAATATATGGTTCTGTTTCTCCAATAGCCGGGATTCATGGGTCCAGGAACGAAGGGGTGGAAACAGGAGTGGTACCACTCACTCACTATTACCCCTAGTGACCTACTCAAAAATTTTTGCTTCCTTTCCCTGCTACCCTATGCTCTGCAGGTCTGGAGATATTAATCCCAAGGGGGGGAACACTCCCTTCTGGAGACATAACTAATTTGTTCAAGACTATCAAGTTATCTCTTAAAATATTCGAGAAAACACTTTTGAGTGGGACACTTCTTGAGTACCTATTTATATGTGAACTATTTTATAGTCTGCATATTTACATAAATAGGTAGCTGCTTGTTAGGCACAACGTTGTAATGATAAAATATTTAGTGGTCTGTCTTATGTCTTTAGTACATATGTTATATATACCACAAGAGACAGCATGGAAAAATCATTTGCTCATTTTCCTTTGTGTGTAGAAGAAATTGGTTCCTGTAAGGAAGTGTATTAATTATTCGGATGTAAAGAATAGGAATGGCAACACCTTGACATCTGCTCCCCCATGATTATAAGGCATTCTAAAGAAGTATCTAATCATGATATGTTGAGAGTTAAGGCAGGATGGCTATCCAGTCACACATCTGTACTGAGTCTTCTTTGACATAGTGATGCTTATTCAAGGTAATATCACTGAAGACATAGTGGGATGATTTTACCCAGTTTTCTCATTGATATCTTAAGGAAATGTTCATAGAATATGTTTATGAGAGAATAAAGATAAGATCATATTTATAGATTTTTTTGATCCTAGCAGGTGTCTGTGGTGCTTAAGTTTGTGTGTCAACTTGTTTGGGCCTTGTTGAGTGGCTGGGGAACTGGATGTAGTATTCCCCTTGGATAGACTGGTAATCAACTCCGTGGTAGAATGTACTGTGAGCAGCTGATTAGCTGCCTTAGGGCTATGGTCTGCTTCCTGTATATGAGGAGAAGGCTTGGGGAACTGTCTCTAGCTTATGGCACACTTGAACCCTACATGTAGCCATGTTATTGTTCAGCAGCCTGCCATGCTCTGTTGACTTTGGGACTTTCAGTGGACTTGAATTAATGGCCTACTATGTGGTGTGGTAACATCAGGACTGTGCCTTTTTACTTGTCAACCTTGGGCTTGGCAGCCTCAGCAGCCAGCAACTGTCTGAGTGAAGGAAAGCTTCTAGCTTTGGTGGGCCAGGAACAGGAGGCAGAGCTGAAGCCAAGGTTGAGGGGCTTTCACCCAGTCCCTAGAGCCTGGCCCTTTGAACTTGGATTTAAAACCTCCAAACTGTGAGAGAATAAACTCCTGTTTGTTCAAGCCATGCCATCTGTGGTATTTCTGTGAGAGCAGCATTAGATAACCAAAATAGTGTCTAAAACATAACTTATACATGTGAAGAGATTAAAATAATTGAACAATAAATGCAGCAGCCTCTAAAATGTCACACAGAATCAATGAACATGCACCATAGGCATTGTTTACCTTTGCTTGCCTAAAAGGGTTATTTCTTGGCAAACTGGTATACTTTGAGATTCTGTGGGTGTCCTCTACCAACACAATAGTTCTTTTTCCTATTCTCTCTTGCATCATCTCTGAGTGTATGGCACTGTTATTAATATGCAGTATAGAAACATAATGGACTACAGTAGAAAAGACTTACATGCATAACACCCAACTCAGGGCGATGCACCCACCTACTCTATGGAGATACACCCCTTGGAGCAATCGGCCGTGGGGCACCAGAGGGGGAACATTCACATGGAGGGAAAGCCGGACAGAAAGAAGTGTATAGTTAAGAAGGGCACAGGAAGACAAAGCCACAAAAAAGGGAGGGGCAAAGAGGGGCTAGGGTTGGGGATGTTAATCAGGATGTAAAATGAGGTGTACACAAACTGTTGAATGTAAAACAAATTCTGTTCTGTAAATTTGCACCCAAAGCACACACATACACACACACACAGAGAGAAACAAACATATCGGACTTATGTTGCTATTATTTCTATTGCAACAACTTTTAAAAGCCCCACTGTTAGTTTGAAAAGGAGTTTTACAACATATCAAAATGTAAACTTTTTGTAATACTAATAAAAACGTCTTTGAGAATTAGCTCTTCTGAGACAATATCATTTACACCTGTACAAAATGCATTTTACTCTAAATGAAGATAAATAAATTATTTGTGCCATATGTCCCACTCTGTCTGCTTGTTCTAGTATTTTCCAGATAAATCTGCTTGTATATTTTTCTACTTTGCTCTATTATAATTTAACATAAGAATTAAACAAAATTTTATTG
>NW_006922039.1:1854521-1856023 GCF_000298275.1 Orycteropus afer afer
GCAGAAGTGATTGCATCTGACTTTGGGTTGAAATCAAGGAAGATTCGGGTGATAGTGGCATTAAAACCAGGATGAAAAGGTAAGAATGGTAAGAGTGAGGTTAGGATTAGTTTAATAACATTTTTCAAAAAGAAAAAGCACAGAACTTTCTTACTAAGCAAACCTTCAATCACTGGTAATAACTATTATTTCCCAGACTCACACAGATAGTCAGTGATAGAATTGGAAACCTGATCTTCTGTTTTACATACTCATTCTCTTTCTATACATTTTTCTCTACTTCAACTCCCCATGAACAGAGGTACCATAGTATCTACAGAAAAAAAAATTATAAATTGTACTGGACCAATTTTAGACTGAAATTGATCACTTGAGGGATTTCTATTTTGGACAAAAAGTACAAGAGAAAAATAGGTTAATGATCAAAAAAACATTCCTGATTGTCTGATAATGAAATGTTAGTTGAATACAAATTTCAGAATAGTTCAGAATAATCTTTTGTGACTGCTTAAGGAAAACAACACACCTTGTGTCTCTTATAATCTTTTGATCATGAGCTGTTATCATGGAAGCACATGCATAGTTTCAGAGATAACTAGACCAAAACCAAAAAGCTCTCAAGTGTCCTGTTTATTATTGTTATTATTTAATACTTAGAAGAAATTTTTGGAACAGGCAAGGAAATGCCCCAGTTATCTATATTGTGAATATACTTTACAGACACATTTAGTTTTCTTTTTCTTTTTTCAAATTTTATTGTGCTTTGAGTGCAAATTTATAGAGCAAATTTGTTTTACGTTCAACCGTTTGTATACATTTGATTTCATGCCCCGATTACCTTTCCCCACCATAACACACTCTGCTCCCCTCCTGCCCTGAGACTACCCCCTCCCTGTGCCCTTCTTGACTATGCACTCCTGTCTGTCCAGCTTTCTCCGTATGTGAACACTACCCCTCTGGTGCCCCATGGCCAATTGCGCTAAGAGATGTATCTCCCAAGAGTCGGTGGGTGCATTATCCTGGGATAGGTGTTCTGCATGTAGATCTTTCTCTACTGGGCATAGAAATGAGTCCATGTCTAGGCCCGAAGGGTAAACAGTGGCCGTAGTCTCAGGAGTTCCACCAGACTCTATCCAACCAGTAATTCTAGTCATTGTTGTGTTTTTGAAATTTGTTCCACATTTTTCCTCCCACTCTATCCAGGACCTCCACTTTTGATCCCTTTCCAAGTGGTTGGCATTGGTAGCCAGGTATTGCTAGTTTTCTGGTCTTGGGGTCATGGAGGCTGAGGTCCTCATGGCCCCTCTTATCCCTGGACTAATTTTTTCCAGATGTCTTTGATTTTCTTCACTCTTCTTTAATCCAGATAGAGGAGATCAACAGTTGCATCTTAGATGGCTGCTCAAAAGCTTCTAAGAACCCAGTTGCTACTCACTAAAGTAGGTTGTGGAGCAAGATTTTTATGTACTATGTTGTGCTAATTGAGCATGATGTCCACTGAG
>NW_006922039.1:1856418-1858178 GCF_000298275.1 Orycteropus afer afer
ATTAGGTAGATACACTCCTTAGAGAGAACAATCATGGGAGAATAGAAAGGCTGTGTAGCTCAGGAGGTTGGAGTGCATGGAGGGAAAGACACAGGGAAGAGGTAACTATGAGAAGGTAGTGGGAGGGGAGCTGTTCCATTGTGGTAAATTGTAGTCAATGTCATGAGACAAAGTGTATGTAAGCTGCTGTATGGAAAGACAATTTGCTCTATAAACTTTCACCCAAATCACAATTAAAAAAGAAAAAAGATTATCTTCAGCCAAATCTATCCTTGGTCTAGGGTATATTCCTGTTCGCCAACCCTGACTTGATCTTCTCATCTGTCTATGCATTTATTTGTAGCCTGGTGTCTGGTGTTAGTTGTAATGTAGTATTGTGCATACACTAGTATTTACCACTGTTGTCTATATCTTACATGCATGTTTCACTGTCCTTCCTTTCCCCAGTGTCATCATGCTGGTCACAGACTCTTCCCATACCATCCCTCCCCTCACCCAAATCAAAATGTGACCCCCAACTAGTCCAAAATTTTTCCTCCCCTTCCCTCCCATCCCCACTAACCTACAAAGTGAGTTTTCTTCCAAAATTAAACCTATCTTTTATTTTTGACAATAACGGGTCATACATTATTTGTCTTCTGCGATTGACTTACTTCACTCAGCATAATGTCCTCCATATTAATCCATGTTGAAAGATGATTCATGTATTCTTCATTATTCTTTAACATTGTATAGTGTTCCAGTGTGTGAATGTACCATAGTTTGGTTATCCATTCATCTGTTGATGGGCTTTTAGGTTGTTTCCATCTCTTTGCTATAGTGAATCATGCTGCGATGAACATGGGTGTACATATGTCTGTTTGTGTCCTATCTCTCACCTCTTTAGGATATATTCCTAGTACTGGAATTGCTGGTTCAAATGATATTTCTATTTTCATATTTTTAAAGAAATGCCATACCATTTTCCCTAATGGTTGTACCATTTTGCAGTCTCACCAGCACTGTATGAGACTTCCAATCTCTCTGCAACCTCGCCAGTATTTGTTATTTTCTGTCTTGCTGAACTTTGTTATTATTGCTTGGAAGAGATGATATCTCCTTGTTGTTTTGATTTGCATCTCTCTAATGGTTAATTATCATGAGCATTCCATCATGTATTTGCTGGCCGCCTTTAAATCCTATTTAATGAAGTGTCTGTGCATTTCCTTTGCTCATCTTTGAATTGATTTTTTTGTCTTTTTGGCGTTGGGGTGTTGAAATCTTCTATAAACTTTGGAAATAAGTCCTTTGACAGATATCAACTTGCGTAAACATGAACCAGCATTTATGTAGTTCTCTTATGGTTTCTTGAAGTAGTTTTTTATAGTTTTCTTTGTACAGGTTTTTGTGTCCCTGGTAAGATTTATTACCAAGTACTTTATTTTTTTGGTAGCTATTGTAAACAGTACTGAATTCCTTATTCCTTCTTCAGCAATCTCTCTGCTGGTATAGAGGAATCCAACTGATTTTTGGATATTGATCTTACATTCTGTCACCATGCTAAATCTTTCAATTAGTTCCAGTAGATTTTTGAGTGAGTCTCTTGGGTTTTCTAGGTATAGGGTCATATCATCTGCAAATAGAGATAGTTTGACTTCTTCCTTACCAATCTGGATGCCTTTGATTTCCCTTTCTTGCCTTATGGTCCTGGCTAGGACTTTCAGTACAATATTGAATAGAAGTGGTGATAGCGGGCACCCTTGTCTGGTTCCTGTTCTCAA
>NW_006922039.1:1859263-1860220 GCF_000298275.1 Orycteropus afer afer
TTTTTGGATTTTGTTCCACATTTTCCCTCCCACTCTATCCAGGATCTCCAGATTTGATCCTTTCCTGAGTGGTTGGCATTGGTATCCAGGCACCATCTAGTTCTTCTGGTCTCCAGGGCCATAGTGTCCTATGGTTGATTGCTTCCAAATGCCCCCCCCCCATTTTGTATTCTTCTTCCTTTCCTACACTAAGAGACTGTTAGCTGCATCGTAGATGGCCATTTGAAAGCTTTTAAGACCCCAGTCTTTACTCAGCAATGTAAGATGTGGAGCAAGGCTTTTATGTATTTTGTTGTGCCAATAGAGTCTGGTGTCCCCCCAGTACTATGGTCCTGAGACAGTAGATCAATTGGATCTCTCTCCCATAGTGTCTGGTTGTCTGTGAGGGATTACTCTATGTCTGTCTTCCATTGTTTCTGTAAGGACTGCAGGTATTTTGTATCACTGGTGTCTGTGCAAGATTAGCCTCAGCTGAATCTATCCTTGGTTTATAGTATGCTTCTCTTCACTGACCCCCATCTGATCATCTCAGATATTTATGTGTTTATCTGTAACCTAGTGTTTGGTGTTAATGGCAATGCAGGATTGTGGACACACTGGTTGGTATTAGCATCTGTCATCTATCTCTTACGTGCACAATTCAGTGTCCTCCCATTTCCTAATGTTATCATGGTGGTCATTGATTCTTCCCTATATCCCTCCACTGACCCATATCAGCATGTAGGTCTCAACTAGCCCAAAATTAATCCCTCCTCTTCCCTCCCCATCCCAGTAATCTACAAAGTGAGTTCCCTCTTCCAAGAAAACCCTTCTTTGTCTTTTTACAGTAATGGGCTCATAAAGTACTTGTCTTTCTGTGATGGACTTATTTCACTCAGCATAATGTCCTCCAGGTTCATCCACATTGTGAGATGATTCGTGTATCCCTCATTGTTCTTTAATGTAGCATAGTATTCC
>NW_006922039.1:1860320-1862331 GCF_000298275.1 Orycteropus afer afer
TGAATGGGCATTTAGGTTGTATTCATCTCTCTACTATAGTGAATTGTGTTGAGATGAACATATGTCTGTTTGTGCACTACCTCTCAGCATTTGTTATTTTCTGACCTGTTGAACATTGCTATTATTGCTGGGGTGAGATGATAACTCATTGTTGTTTTGATTTTCATCTTTCTAATGATTAGTGATCATGAGCAATTTCTCATGTGTTTGTTGATTGCCTGTGTATCTTCTCTGGTGAAGTATCTGTTCAAGTCTTTTTCCCATTGGTGAATTGGGTTATTTGTCTTTTTGGTGTTGAGGTGTTAAAGTTTTCTATAGATTTTGGAGATAAGTTCTTTATAAGATATGTCATTGCCAAATATTTTCTCCCAATCTGTAGGTTCCCTTTTTACCCTTTTGATGAGGTCTTTCTATGAGCATAAGAATTTAATTTTTAAAAGGTCCCACTCATCTAAATTCTTTTGTATCTCCTGCACATTCTGGGTTATGCTTGATAGTCTATTTATGCCATAAATTAGGGCTCCTATTTTATCTTTAATGAATTTTATAGTTTTGGGTTTTACATTTAAGTCTTTGATCCAGCTTGAGTTTGTTTTTGTGTATGGGGTGAGGTATGTGTCTTGTTTCATTTTTCTGCAAGTGGATATCCAGTTTTGCCAGCACCATTTGTTAAAGAGGCTGTCTCTTCTCCATTTAATGGGCTTTGGACCTGTCCATAGACAGATAGGTCTATCTCTCTATCATGGTATCAATACCATGCTGTTTTGACTACTGTGGCTGATAGTAGTTCTTAAGATCTGGGAGTGTGAGACCTCCCACTTTGTTTTTCTTCTTGAGAAGTGCTCTGCTTATCCAAGGTCTCTTTCCTTTCATTTGCTTCATTTATTTCACTGCCAAATGTAACACCAGATCCCTCCATTGAGCCTATAAAATATGCTAGTGTTAACTCCCTTTTCTGGCTTTGCTTATTGTGTCAAGATCTGTAAATTTGATGCTAATTTCAATAAACTATAGTCAATTGTATTCATCCAATTTAATTTTTTTCCAGAAATGTATTCTCTGAGATATTGTGATCATGCTACCCATTGTGCCTAACAGTGTTGTTTTTTTTTCTGACATAAATTATTTTTATTTCTACAACAAACAAATCTATGCTTTATGTTTATTGGAATAAAATCTCCTTTAGTTTTGTGGTGTGTTATGTTTGCTTTTGAACATGATTCAAAAGTCACACACCATATTTTTAAGAAGAAGTATCATCCAACATAAATAGTATTTCTATGATCTTTTAAAAATACTATCTATAATTCAAGTTGTTTCATTTTTGAATTTATGTGTTTTTGGGGAGAGAAATTTTGTAGGTATGTGGGTACTTCAAAGAGCTCTAGTGACATAGTTGGTAAGGTGTTTAGCTGATAACCAGAAGGTTAGTTGTTCAAACACACCACCTTCTCTGCGGGATGAAAATGATGAAGCAATCTACTTCCATAAATATTTACAGCCTTGGAAAACTCAATGGGGTCCTTATGAGCCGGAATCAACTTGATGGCAGTGGGTGGGTGGAGGTTTTATTAAATCAGATTATGAGAGCTTCACTTTCATTTCTATATGTTCATAAACACTACAGTGCTGATACTAAAAAGGCGTAGTAACAATTTATAGAAAAAGTCTATAAACTGTTAGACTTTAGAAAACTAAATGATAATTTGCATTTAATAATGAATATGAGGAGCATTTCTCTATAAAAATGAAAAAAATATGTAATACATTATATTTAAAAAAACCTTTAATCCTGAAAGGAAAACATGTAAACAGGTAGGTATAGCAAAACAGAATAATTATTCCCTACTAATGTAAAATTAGGGAGCTCTGGTAGCATAGAGCCCAAGGCACTTGAGTGCTAACCAGAAGGCTGGCAGTTCAAACCCACCAGCCACTCCTCGGAAGGAACTTTGGGCAATCTACTTCCGTAGTGATATCTCCTTGGAAACCCAAGGAGGAGTCACTATGA
>NW_006922039.1:1862826-1866440 GCF_000298275.1 Orycteropus afer afer
TGGTCAATGTCATGAGACAAAGTGTATGTGAACTGCTGTATGGAAAGTGATTCTGCTCTGTAAATCTTTACCCAAATCACAATTAAAAAAAGAAAAAGAAAAAAAAAGTCTATCAGATCATATTCCGTTATTCTGCAATACTCAGTAATAGATATATATCGTCTAATTGAATGATCTATTGATCTGAAAGAAATTAATGATATTTCACATTTTCTGTAGCCTATACTGTGGAAATTCTTTAAGTCTTAGAGACTTAAAGAGAAAATCAGTGCTTAAATAATTGTGTTTTAACAAACTATGTAAGAAAAGTAATCTTATTAGTAATTTACTGACTGTTACTATCTAGTCATAATAGTCTTAAAATAATATATTGGCATGTTATAGGCAACCAACATGATATGTTTTCAGACCTCTGGAGATACTTCTTTTACATATATATTGTAAAGTGCCAGTATGACTCAAGCCATAGAAGGAATGAAAGAAGTTTGTTAAGAGAATATGCATTAGAGATTAGGTAATTTACTCTAAGATACTGCTATTTAATTTGTGCAAAGAGAATTTAAATCATCTGCACTTAATCTAGACATCTAGAGGCTTAACTGATTTTCAAAGGAACAGCCTCTAGATTATACATTAAAGAAGAAGTCAACAGGGCATAGTAATATTGAAAGGAGAGCATAACTAAAGGAGTTGTTTGTGTTGTCCCAATGTGAACACCTAAAAATAATTGTTTTTACATTAATGGTTCCCTAGATTGGACAATCTACTTCCATAGTGATACTACCTCGGAAACCCAAGGAAGGGTCGCTATGAGTCAGATCTGACTCCACAGCAGTGAGTTTGGTTTGGTTAATTATTCTTTATTGAGATAAGACTATGTAACAAAATACAAAAGAATGAACTTATACTTGACTGCTAGAGGCAATGACATTCAAGTCACAATATTAAAATAATAGAAGTAGACTTAGAATCTAAGAAACCAATCATGAAATCAAACATTTTTTATACCTAGATCACATATGAAAACATCCAGTATTGACACTACTATTTAGTTATTTGACCTTTTATACAAGGCCTAAGAAATTTGAAGATCAGCTTTTCTCTTGGTGCTTAACAAGTTTGGTAAAATGAGCACTGGGCCTCACATCACATAACTATATTTTCTTAAGAGTAAGATAGGTATTTAGTAGAGAAGGGATTTCCCTCAGTTTCTCTCATTCCTCCTTTCTAAATATCTCAAAATGAGAAACTGATGGTTGAAGTAATTCAAGTGGGAGCACCAGACACTGCTTTTGAACTGACAAAAGAAAAATGGATAGGGGCAAGGAGATTACAGGGTTTCCCTAGGTTCTGCCCATGTAATTCCATCTACATTCAAATTTGGAAGAAATAATTTCGTATTTCCTCTCTCTCCATTGAACTCAGTTTCACTTTATGGAGACGGTATATTATACTTATGGCTTAAAGCCATGAGCTAGGTTTGCATCATATTTCAGACCTCACTAACTATACATAAATACAAAATCTACTTAATTTCTCTAAATCTCAGTTTTCTCCTCAGTCAGATGGAGGACATAACAGTATCTGCTGAATAGAACCACTTGGAGGATTAAAATCAATTAAGCTAGTGCTGGGATGCAGTAGATTCTTTGAAACTACTTTTTGACATCTAAGAAGGGACATTATCTGAACTGCTTTGCACTATTCATCTTCCAGGACAAACAATAGATTTTGTATTTTATTTATTTTCCTCAGTAAAATATGGCCATTAGCTCCTTCATTATCTGAGATCTTGTAATTCCTTACAGTCATCTCGCCCAAAGCAATTAGTCAATGATCAAATGTGCATTATATAGGCTAGAGGATGTATAGAATTTCAAAGACCACACCTTTCTTCTAATGAACCTATGTTTGTATGAGGAGAAAGGATTCATATTAAAAAATTCAAGTCCTCTTTAATCTAGTGCTGAATTGTACAATACAGACATTAGGTACAGTGGGAGTTAGACAGGTAAAACTGATGTGGACTATAGTATTCCACAGAGGCTTGTTAGAAAGGTGTGATTTGAGCTGGACCTTCAGAGACGGGAATGATTTAGATGGGAGAAAAAGAATAGAGCATATATCCTATAGAGTTGGAAAGTGGGGAAATTGTCAGAAGCATGAGCAAAACAGGCTTAGCAGGTGAAATAAAAATAGCATTTGTGGAAGTGAGAGTAGCAATCAGATTACAAGGACAACATGGTATAGCCATCAGGTCTCCCCTCATATGCCCAGGTCTCATTTTTCTTCCAAGACAATTTTCAAAGATGACTGAGTGGTGGGATTGCTTGGCAAAGAAGACTTTAAATTTGTTTTCTTTCCTGCTAAGTGATTCTGAAATATAAATGCTAACACCTAGAGAGTTGAGCTTTCATCTTACTGTGTGATTCCATAAGGGAGCCATTAATAATGTCAGAATGTATTAACAGCCTGGAAAGGAGAAAAACTCTAGAATTGAAACTTGCATGACAGCACCTGAAATAAATTGTTAGGTAATATCAGAGGAATGGCAGAGCTGACATGAGTTTTTTCTGGGTATAATTATATCATAACTTTTGATGTTTTAGATTAAGTCATTAGCCATTCACTCCATTGACAGGTCCAAAGTAAGATTTTAGTATTTATTTTGGGGAAATGGAAATCAAAACAAACAAAAAAAAGAAGGTTAAAAGTAAGCTTATTTATATCTTAGCACATGCTCTAAGTTAGTATGCAGCCCAGGTCCTGATATAGTCATCATGAGAAATCATATGACTTTGGCTTAAAATCACATTTTATTGAAAAACAGTTTTCTGGGCACCCTTAACTACTGCATACTTAGATACAGTTTATAATATCCTTTAAAAGTGAATTAAAGCCATCTTCAAGTTTAGAAACCCAGAAATGTTGATAACTTTATTGCTTTGAACCAATGTACTGTGGTTTACTTAGGGTAATTAAAGTCAATAGATGGCAATCTTAAAGTCAGATGATATCTTTTCCATGTATAGTAAAATGTTAGGCATATTCTGAAATATGATAAACAAGTATTTGAAAACATTTGTTTAAGTATAAAGATATTTCTCTTAGAAGGATATCAACGGGAAAGAAACGTACTTTCCTTGTTTTTTTCTTGGTGTAATTTGTACATAAAAAAACAAGCAGCAAATCTGCAGCCATTGAATTGATTCAGATTCATGGCTACCCAATGTGGTATAGACTAAAACTGCTCCATAGGGACTTTTAGATTGTAAGCTTTATAGAAGCAGGTCCCTTGGTCTTTCTTCTGTGGCACCATTGTGCAGACTCAAACTGCCAACCTTTAGGTTAGTACTGGGTCACAAACCATTTGCACAACTCAAGGACATTTAATTTGTGACCAGATAAAATAAAAGCACAACCTCAAGACAGTTTAAATTTGTGTATTTACAGTGTCGTCTTGAGCTCAAGTTGGTTTTATTGAACTCACGTTGTCTTTGTTTTGTGTTGTTGTTGTTGTTGTTGTTGTTACATGCCATTGAGTCGGACCAGACTCATAGCAACCCCTCCTTGGGTTTCCGAGGCAGTATCACTACGGAAGTAGATTGCCCCAT
>NW_006922039.1:1866540-1871224 GCF_000298275.1 Orycteropus afer afer
AACAACAACAACAAGATACTGTAGGTTTCTTTTATTGCTCTTTTTCTAATTGTTGGAGTTGTTGAGTGACATTGATTTTATTTCTTTCATCTTTTTTGATGTGTGCATTTATTGCTATAAATTAACCTCTGAGTACTGCTTTTGCTGTGTCCCATAGGTTTTGGTAAGCTGTATCTTCATTCTCATTTGTATCTAGGAATTTTTTTCTTTCACACTTTATTTCTTCTGTTACCTAGTAGTTTTTGAGCAGTGTATTATTCAATTTTCACATTTGATATTTTTTCCTTGATCTTCCTATTATTGATTTCTGACTTTATAGCATTGTGGTCCAAGAAGATGCGTTGTAGTATTTCAATGTTTTTTAATTTCTTGAGGCTTGTTTTGTTTCATGGTCTGTCTGGAGAATGATCCATGTGCACTGGAGAAGAATGTGAATTATGTTTTTGGGGGTGGAGTGCTCTGTATATTTCTATGAGGTCGAGTTGGTTGATTGTATTGTTGAGTTCTTCTGAATCTCTGTTGAGTTTTTTTCTAGTTGTTCTGTCCCTCCTTGAAAGCGGTGTGCTAAAGTCTTCTACTACTAGTGTAGAGTTGTCTGCTTTTCCTTTCAATTCAATTAATATTTTTTTCATATACTTTGGTGCACTTTCATTGGGTGCATACATATTTACTATGGTAATATCTTCTAAGTCAATTGACCCTTTTAGCATCATATAATGTCCTTCTTTGTCTTGTATGTTGTTTTTCACCTTGAAGTCTATTTTATCAGAAATTAATATACCACTGCTGCTCTTTTTTGGTTACCATTACCTTGGTATATTTTTTTCCACCCCTTAAATTTTAAT
Source organism: Orycteropus afer afer (assembly GCF_000298275.1). Lineage (NCBI taxonomy): Eukaryota > Metazoa > Chordata > Mammalia > Tubulidentata > Orycteropodidae > Orycteropus > Orycteropus afer. The sequence goes on from NW_006922039.1 coordinate 1,867,386, forward strand.
TTGTTTTTATCTTTGTGTCTACGGTGGGTCTCTTGTAGGCAGTATATCAATGGGTGTTCTTTTCTTATCCAGTCTGTTGTTTTCTTTCTCTTGACTGGTGCATTTAGTCCATTCACATTGAGTGTAATTAGTGATGTTGTTGTGTTGTTATGTGCCATCGAGTCAGACCCGACTCATAGCGACCCATCCTTGGGTTTCTGAGGCAGTATCACTACGGAAGTAGATTGCCCCATATTCCTTCCAAGGAGTGGCTGGTGGATTTGAACCGCCAGCCTTCTGGTTAGCAGTCAAGTGCCTTAGGCACTACGCTACCAGAGCTCCCTTTTGTTTTCTATATCTCAATTTTGTCCTGAGTTTCTATCTATAAATATGAATGTACACGTCTCTCATGTTGCAATACAAGTGCCTTTCTCCGCACAGAAATCCTCTTTGTTTGGTGAATATGTTGCTAAAGTGACCAATGAAGTTGATGTCTTGGGAACTTGCTCCTTTACTTTTCAGTGACATAAAGATATCAGGAATTGGTTGTTGTACAACTTGCCAGGGGTGTTGACAAATGTTCTGCCACTGTCAGCAAATATTCCAGAGAAGCCATACGCTGCAGGGAAGTTCCCATTTGATTCTCCTTTGCTAGCCATACCACAGGAGAATATGGCAGTGCAGAAAGGCCATGAAGTAAATTAGTCACTGTTTCAGGTCCTTCTTATTTTCAGTCTGCCTCAGCCATAGAATACTGTCTAGAGGGATAGAATGTGGCAACAGGGAATTAGCAGTAAAATCACTGCAATTCTTCACTAACATCTGTGAGTATAGAGAGCAAAGACAGCAGCTTTAGGCAGTTTTCAATAGATACTTCACTTTCTAGTAGAGAATTAGTCTATATATCATAGATAACTTCATCCAGACTAGAAACAGAAAGAGTAGTCTAAATTATCGTCATTTAATCTGTCTTAGGAGAACTTTTCTTTTTGTCTGGTTTGTTTTTTATATTTGCCTGTTTTGAGGTACCACTTGAGAATCAGGAATAAGCTATTTTTTTTTCCTTGTCTGTTTTGTTTTTGTTTTTAAGGTTTATTACTACCTGAAAGCATAAGCTAGCAGGGGAAATTTTCAGTCATTTTAAACATTATTTTGTAATTTATATATATAAGATTTCATATTGTATAGGTGAGAATTTAAAATATATATTGCAAGATTATTGGGAAGAAATGCCATCTCTAAACTTACATATATATAAAATAGTGGATGAACTGGGGCATTCATTCTAATGTAGGTCTATTTGTGATGAAGCAAAAGCTTCAGAACATTACTGTTTGTAATAGACTTACAGGGCCTTTAATATGTTTATATTTGCTCTTTAAAGCTGTGTAGAGATGGAATAATATACTAGTGTAGTACAATATGTACTTTCTGTTCTTTAGTCATTTACATTCAATTGAATGAGAATTCAAAAATGCACACAATACCAATTTACAATCTTATGGAGGTAAGGCTAGTAAGGTACTCTTCTACTGAAGGATACCATTTGATCACGGATGTTCCAATCCATAGACCTATGTGCAAAGGCTCATGAGGGAACCCTGAGCCATCTAGGAAGTACAGTTTTGGGCTGGAGAGAATATAGGAGATTCATTTCAGTCAAAAGTGACTATGTAAAGTGACTTACATTTTGGGTCAGATTTGACAATTTGGGGAACAATTTGGAGGATGAAGGTCCACATAGTGTTGTAGGATTGAATATCAGTTCTATGAGAAAAGATAGATGAGCACATTCAGAATCCCCCCATTCTTTGACCATGATATATAATGATGTCTTTATTGTTGGATGAATTATGTGCTTAGTAATTATCTGTTACCAAATTTCTCTAGTTTTAGATGACTGATGCTATAGAATAGGCTAATGACGGTGTATGCTATGAAACTTATGCTCACTTTGTTTATTTATCTTCAAAGGAATGTAATACCATGGTTTGTAGCAACAGTTGAAGAGAAGGAATTTTAAAAAAAAATGTGAGACAAAACGATAAATGAGAGCCCTGTATAGTCTAATACTGGGCAAGAGAATATTGTCCCGTTTTAAACTGAACCACTAGATGGTGCACTATGCAACATTGTTGATTTCATGTTTTCCCAAATTTTGAAAAATACCCCAAATGCCCTGCATATACAAAATATTTTAAAGTCCTTTGTTCTGATAATTGTTAGGAATATGGAATCTATGTCTTACCTAGTAACTCTCCAAAGACTAGGGCATTTTTCTCTTTTCACTGTTAATAGGAGCTCTGGTAGCATAGTGTCTAAGGCACTTGACTGCTAACCAGAAAGTTAGCAGTTCAAACCCACCAGCCACTCCTAGGAAGGAAGGTTGGGCAATCTACTTCCGTAGTGATACTGCCTCGGAAACCCAAGGGGGGGGTCACTGTGAGTTGGGTCCGACTCGATGTCACATAACAACAACAACATGATTATGTTACCTCTTGGAGAAGTACATATTTGTGTGTGTGTAGGCACATATGCACACTCACATTTATTTTTCAGGTTATATGGATGAAAATGAAACCAAAGGAGATAATGTAATGAATGTAATGTAATGAAACTCACAATTGGGACACAAGTTGCTCCTGTTATCAGAAGGGACCAGAATATCATGCTTGGTAAAGTAAGAGGGTCAGCAGAAAAACAGGAACACACTCAATGGCATGGATTGCTGAAGTAGCTGCAACAATGGGTTTAAGCACAGCAATGTTTGTGAGGATGGCGAAGGACCAGTCAGTGGTTTTTTTTTCTGTTGTATACAGGATCGCTGTTAGTTGGAACCTACGCAGCACTTAACAACAATAATAGCCTATGACCTTATTGATTATGTTTATTTTCCCCCTTATTGCCATATTTAGTACTTAGTAGCACATGGTTCTTTCCTAACTTCTTGTAAATTATATAAGCAATACAATTAGAAACTAGAGCATAGTTCTAGTAGACAGTAACTTAGATGTTTCTTTTTATGTCTTCAAAGCTAAATTCATTGCTTACATATAACATTAAAATATCTAAGACTTGTGCTAATATATATTTTCCAGCTCTTGATGTTTTTATTTTTCTGTTTTTACTTAATTTTACCGTTTTATAAGGTTATTTTTTGCATGAGGTTTCTTTACATCCTTGTTGGAACTATGCACACATGCATGCGTGTGTCTGTATTTAAGCTCACAGAAGAAACTATTTCAATTTCTTTATGTAGTTATATATATTTTTACTTTGAACCAATGTAATATAGAATATACCTTGAAGATATGGATATTTTTTAATCCACAGAGTAATTACATAATCCCCAAGAATTCCAAGTGTGTCTTAACTAGTAAAGGCCACTCTGGACCTTTGATGCAAGAGTAGTGGTTACACATTTATTACATATTTTTTACAGAATACACCATTCTTTCTGTAGTATTCTTTGATAAAAAAAAAAAAAAGTCCCCCAAAGGACAGGTAATTCCAAGTTTATGACTGTCTGAAAACATTGTGATTTTGATTTTCTTTGGCAGTACTGGCATGGTTTTAGCAGCTTGACTTTAATATATATATCTTAACCTAATAATTGAGGATGTTGTCAAGTAGTCAAGACAATACAGAGAATCCAAACATATTACTAACATTATTATCTAAAATGGGAGAGGCAATTGTTGCTTTTCTAGAAAGATAACGTTCTTTTGAAGTACAATTTCTAGGACTGAATGTAAATTTTACAGAGTTGAATAGCATAATTTTCATTTTTGCCTGTCTAGGAGCTCTGGTAGCATAGTGGCTAAAGCACTTGACTGCTAACCAGAAGGCTGGCGGTTCAA
>NW_006922039.1:1872115-1875962 GCF_000298275.1 Orycteropus afer afer
ATAATTTAAAAGAAAAAGAAACACAAACACAAAATATTTTTCTTTCTTTTTATAGCATAGCCCATGAATCTAGTAGCTTACTTACATAGATGATTGTCATATTTATTATTGGATTTTCAGAAGTAACCCTGAGCTCCCTGAGGCTTTGTATGGTTGGGTTGTGCTGAATTCTAGCTGTTATGTTCATTTTATGATTTCAATGACAATATTAATTCTTACCATTTATGTACGGGTTATAATAAATGGAGCTTTTTCACCTTAACATAAAGCAAACATTTTTTTTTTTTTCATAAATCTGGTGTAGTGGAACTAGTAATAGGAAACAGAACATAGCTAAAATAACCTGGAAATAATTTTCTCCCTTTTGACACAGGAGTTCTGATTTTGCTTATTGTAGTTAATGTGACATCAGAAAGTTTTCTGCAGGTGGATGTGTTTATTTTCTTACTTTTACTGAAGCAAATGGCAACATTAGTTTGCAACTCTACAGCTTTGATGAAGGCTGAAGAACAACACTCCACCAATCAAAGCTGTTTTTATTTCCTTCTTCCTTAAGGGAAAGAGAAAAAGGGTAAGGAGTCAACTTTTTAAAAAACCAATTTGGAAGCCTATGTGAGATCATGCTGAGAGGAATCTAACTTTGCACTTGCTTGAACTAAAACTCAAAATCAAGTGATTGTTGATCAAACAATATCTTGCAAGGCACCTCAGGGTAGGTTGTTACCCTCATGTACCACCATGGCCACAATTTTGTTTTTCTTCATCTGAAATACTTGGCCACTTGGGACTGAACTGACATTCAAACAAACACACAGGTTGTACTAACTTCCATCACATTATTCTCTACTGATATTTCCATATACCAAAATAATTTTATTAAAATAGTTTGTCTATTTTTGAGGCACTAAGCAGCTAGCAACTACACTAAGGCAATTTTATGCAAAGACATTCTACTATGTGGATCATAAGAAATTATGGATAACATTGTGAAGACTGAGAATCCCAGAACATTTAATTATGTTAATGGGGAACCTGTACATAGACCAAGAAGCAGTCCTTCAAACAGAATAAGGAGATATTGAATGTTTCAAATCAGAAAAGATGGGTGTCAGGGTTGTATCCTTTCACCATATTATTCAATCTGTATGCTGGGCAAATAACCTTAGAAATTGGCTATATGAGGAAGAACACGGCATCAGGATTGGAGGGAACCACATTAACATTTGTTATATGAAGATGCCACAACCTTCCTTGTTGAAAGTGATGAAGTCTTGAAGAAATTATGTTGAAGATGAAAGTATTCCGTATGGATCACACCTCCACATAAAGAAAATAAGGCCTCACAACTGGACCAATAAGGGAAATCATGCTAAGAAGAGAAAAGTATGAAGTGTCAGGGATTTCCTTTCACTTGCATGCACAATCAATGCCTATGGAAGCAGTAGTCAAGAAATCAAATGATGCACTGCACCAGACAAACCTCTTAAAAGAGCTAAGGATCAAAGAAAACACTTTGAAGACTAAGTGTGCCTGACCCAAGCTATGGTATTTTCAATAGCCTCATATGCCTGTGAAAGCTGGACAATGAATAAGGAAGATTGGTTGCTCAGTGCCTAGGGCATGAGACTGCTAACCAGAAGACTGGTGGGTCAAACCCACCAGCCACTCCTCAGAAGGAAGGTTGGGCAATCTACTTCATTAGTGATACTGCCTCGGCAACCCAAGGAGGGGTCACTATGAGTCATGTCTGACTCGATGGCACATAACAACAACAACAACTGCCTTGGAAACCAAAGGAGAGGTTGCTATGAGTCGGATTAGACTCCATGGCAGTGGGCAGTGAGGTGTAAGTTTGTTTTTTTTTTTTTGGAAGAAGAGTTCATGCTTTTGAGTTACAGTGTTGGCAAAGAATATTGGGAAATACCATGGACTTCCAGAAGAACCAACAAATCTGTCTTGGATTCAGTACAGCCAGAATGCTCTTAGAAGCAAGAATGGCCAGACTTCATTTCTTGTAGTTTGGTCATGTTGTCAAAAGGGACCAGTCCCTGGAGAAGTAATGAATGCTTGGTAAAGGAGAGGGTGAGTGAAGAAGGGAAGGACCCTCAAATTTGTCTTTGACGTATAGCAAGACAGCTTTGTAGAAGCAAGGATGGTGAGAGACTCTGTCTCATTTATTTTGTACATGTTAGGAGGGACTGCTCCCTGGAGATAGACGTTGTGTTTGGTAAAATAAAAGGTCAGTAAAAAGGGAAGACTCTCAATGATATCAATTGACATAGTACCTGCAACAATGTGAAACATAGCAAGTTTAGCCATATTTAGCAATTTAGCAACATGTGTATAACTTAGCAAGGATTGTGAGGATGGTAAAGGACCAGGCAGTGTTTTTTCTGTTGTATATAGTGTGGCTATGAATTGGAACTGACTTGACTGTATCTAACAACAATAAAAACATCTCACAATCACATCAAAGAAATTTGGCACTGTTGCTATGTCAAGTACATTTTTAAGTATGTTTAGGTACTGTAACTATGTTGAACAAAGAATGAATATGCCAAGGAAATTAATCAAGGTAAGGCATGGTCAACTCCAATCTGAGAACAAAATCCTAGACCCATTTCCTTAAGTCTTGGCTAAATACTATTAATGAATGATATTTGATACTCAGAGATAGAAAAAGAGAAACAAAATCTTTTTTATGAAAAGTGATTTTGGAAATTATATTTATTTGCATTCTGGGAAAACAAATCATAATACGAAACTAAATCTTAAATTATTTCTATGCATTCCTTAAATCAATTTTAAAACTTGTATCCTTTGTCTTACCTTAATAACCTGTTCCTCTTATGACTTGTTCTTGTTAGGTGCCTTTGGGTTGGTTCCTACTCACAGGGATCCCATATACAACAGAACGAAACACTGCCTGGTCCTGCACCATCCTCACAATCCTTGCTATACTTGAGCCAATCTTTGTAGCCACTATGTCAATCTATCTTGTTGAAGGTCTTCCTCTTTTGCCCTGACCCTCTACTTTACCAAGCATGATGTCTTTCTCCAGGGAATGGTCCCCTCTGACAACATGACCAAACTAGGTGAGATGAAGTCTGGCCATTCTCGCTTCCAAGGAGCATTCTGGCTGTACTTCTTGCAAGACAGATTTGTTAGTTTTTCTGCCAGTCCATGGTATTTTTTTTTTCTTTTATTGTGGTGAAAACATACAGAAGACATTTGCCAACATAATAACTTCCACATTTACAGTTCAGGGACATTAATGACATTTTTCAAGTCCATGGTATTTTCAGTATTCTTTGCCAATCCCACAATTCAAAGACATCAGTTCTTCAGTCTTCCTTATTCATTGTCCAGTTTTCATATGCATATGAAGTGATTGAAAATACCGTGGCTTGGGTTAGGTGTGCCTTAGTCTTCAGCCTGATTTGACATAATGAGAGTTTTCCTGAGGTGCAGTTTATAACACTTTTTATCTCCCTAGATATAAAGGGAGAGAGAAGGGAGCAGACAGGTCAAGATGACCTACTACTACAAAGAAAGAAGAGTTAGGAGTGGAGCAAAGCCTTGGGACTGAGGCACCCTTCTCTGGGAACTTCCTAGACCCAGGGAAAGATTGATGCCAAGACACATGGAGATTTCCAAGAGATGCCAAGCCCACCAATATTGAAAGGAGACAAGGACCTTCCCCCAGAGCCAACAGAGAGAGAAAGCCTTCCCCTAGAACTAGTACCCTCAATTAGGACTTCCAGACTCCTAATCTGTGAGAGGGAGCTCTGGTAGCGTAGTGCCTAAGGCACTTGACTGCTAATCAGAAGGCTGGCAGTTCAAACCC
>NW_006922039.1:1876502-1879880 GCF_000298275.1 Orycteropus afer afer
CTGGCGGTTCAAATCCACCAGCCACTCCTTGGAAGGAAGATGGGACAATCTACTTCCGTAGTGATACTGCCTTGGAAACCCAAGGAGGGGTCGCTATGAGTCGGGTCCGACTCGACGGCACATAACAACAACAACAATGATCTCTATATCTATATCTATATCTGTCTATCTCTATATAATACATATGTTTACTATGAAGTTCCAGGAAAAAAATATTTCTGTTCTTTATTATGGAAATATCATAACCAAGATAAATGAATTTTTTTTCTGGTTGATTTGTTGGTACTATTCAATAGGCCCCTAAAGAAAATGAATTCTATAAATCGTCGCACCATGTCCTAATTAATTAATAAATTAACTTGACACACACTGAGATTATCAAGGATGAATCTATATTATTTTTTCTTCACTAAAGAAGACAAATTGGGCTGGTAAAACCCTTTTCCAAATAAAAGAACAGTTTAAATCTAATTGAGATATTGTGAGTTTTAATTCCTTAAAAGTTGTTAAAGAAAATACCACCACCACCTATCATGGAATACCAGCTAGAATGGAGTCTGTGCAAAAGGAGAATTCTGATTCCAGTTCTACCTGTTTCCAACAATCTGGATTTTATATGCAGAGATGAGCTTTATTCCTCTGTACTTTTTCACTTCTATCAGTGGTGAGTCAGTAGCTTTCACAACAATATAGTATTTTATTTTATTTTGTTTAACTGTGGGAATAAATACACTCTACACTATTGTTGTTGTGACTCTATAGCTTATAGTTCCTTTATAAGAGACAATATTTTAGTAGATTGCTATGGAATTATCATTTAAACAATATCGTTATTTACCTCTTGCTATAGGTGGGACAGTGCATAAGGCATTTGGCTGCTAACCAGAGGGTTGGCAGTTCAAAACCACCAGCCACTCTGTGAAAAGGAGTTGGGACAATCTACTTCTGTAAAGAAACCCAATAGAGGATTGCTAAGAGTGCAGAACCGACTCGATGGTAGTAGGTTTGGTTTTTTAGTCTATATCTAAGACCTATGAATTAATGAAGTATTTTGAAATGATTTAATTATTCTTATAAATTGATACAATTCATTAGACTTTTGTCTGTTTTCCAGATTCAATTAAGTCAATTAAGTCCATGGTATTTAATATTTTCTTCTCTATATTATTTTCTTTTGGTATATATATATACTCACTGCCATTGAGTTGGATCTGACTCATAGTGACCCCTCCTGGAGTTTCTGATGCTGTATCACTACTGAAGTAGATTGTCCAACCTTCCTTCTGAGGAGTGGCTGGTGGATTTGAACCGCCAGCCATACATTAATGTTTATAAATATTTCACATCATGGACATAACAGGTAGAGACATACATGTCTAAGGTGTGACTGATGAATCATGTGTACTCAAAACATAGCACTTCTGTTATATTCTAAAATAATGAATTAATCTGTTTGGTATTTTGTACCCACATGCATGCATTTGAAAAAATATGCTTTGTCTATTTTACTTTTAGTCATTTCAATTCATTTCACGCTATCATCTGCCTTTATTTCTAACCATCATTAATTCACCTTCAGTTATTCTCCACACGTCTCATATAATGGAATTTGGAAGAAAAGTGTATGAAGTAAGAGAACCATTCCAATATTGATTCATGAAGCAACAGATTCTGTATTATTATGTTTAATGTGTAATCTGTTGCCCAAAAATGATTCTGTCCATCAATTGACGTCTGCTCATTTATTTTCTTGTTTACTTAGTTCACATATAGATTGTAGTTATAGACTCCACTCGATATAGATTTAGCACTGACAGATATGGTCAACATTATTCAGATATCAAATTCAATCTTACTCTGCAGAGGACTAAACGTTTCAAAAAGTAGTTATGCGTATTTTGTAATGTCTGTGGAAAATTTTACTTTTTATGAGTTTAATATACCTAACCATGAAAATTAACTTAAGAATAATTATGTATTATGTACATGAACTTCAACTGAAATGATTTATATATGTATGTATGTATGTATTTATATATATGACTTTTAAAAAGATTTTCAGAGTCATGCAACTGTATTACAGAGGGTACACTTTACTCTCTCTAGACAACTTGGATGATCAATATGCCAACCTTTGCTCCTATATTAACTGACCCAACTGTCTGATTGAACATTGTAATGTAACCCAGAGCACTTTATTTCTACTTCATCATGCACCATATGTTGTAATTATTTATTATCATCCATTGCACATTTCAGCATCCTGTGGCACATGTTCACATGAATTATGCCTAAGATTAATAAGTAGGGCTCTATTTTTCCACTGCTACCAAAGCTTATTGTAAAAATTAAGAAGCCAATTTTCAATATTACTCACACTTTTGTACATTTTATTTCAACACTTAGGTATGAAAATGTTTTAACATACAAGTTGAAATAATTTTACATTTTCAAGTGCACATTTATTAGTTTTTGATTGCTACCTAACACATCACTCAGTTGCTTAAAAATACACACTTTTATTTTGTTTCAGTTTCTGTAGGCTAGATTCTCTTTGCTGGTGATCTCACTAGACTAAAATTAAGTGCCTGCAATCTGAGATTCAGGGATCAATTTCAAGCAGAGTGGATGTGTTTTTCTTCTTGTTGTTTGTTTTTTAAAATTCATTTCTTGCATTTATAGGACTGAAGTCTTTGTTTACCTTCTAACAATTGGCTGAGGACTACTCTCCACTCCGAGAGGTCACCCACAAGTTCCTTGCCACATGGACTTTGAAATAAACAGTTCACAATATGATGCTTGTTTTTTTCCAGGCCATCTGGTATACATTTCTCTGACTTTTCTTTTTTCAACCAGTCAGAGAAAAATATTTTAAAGAGTTCATTTGATTAGGAAGCCTGACCAAGAAGCCTCATTATGTTCAAAGGTTCTGCCCACACTCAAATGAAAGAGGATTATAAAAAGGCATGGGTAATTTGGGATCATCTTAGAATTCTGCCTTCCACATCTTACTCTGCCAGTAACAACCCAATGGGGAGTCTCTATGAGTCAGAACTGATTCGATGGCAGTGAGTTTGGTTTTTGGTTTTGGAACATCTATCATTACAGTGTCATTGAGTTGTCTTTAAACGTGCCATAAAATTCACCCATCTCCTCTTTATTCTTTAACTAATTATCTTTTTGTAAATATATGTTGTTGTTAGGTGCCTCCGAGTAGGCATTGACTCATAGCAATCCTGCATACAACAAAATGAAACACTGCCCAGTTCTGTGCCAGCCTCACAATTCTTGCTATACCTGAGCTCATTGCTGCAGCCACTGTGTCAATCCATCTCACTGAGGGCCTTCCCCTTTTTGGTTGATCCTCCACTTTACCAA
>NW_006922039.1:1880820-1885667 GCF_000298275.1 Orycteropus afer afer
GTACAATTAAATGTTCTGAAATTCCCATTCTTCTCAATGTTATCCACAATTTGTTATGATGCACACAATCAAATGCTTTTGCATAGTCAATAAAATACAAGTACACATCTTTCTGGTATTCTTTGCTTTGAGCATAGACCCATTTGACATAAACAAAGATATCCCTCATTCCACATCGTCTTCTGAATCCAGCTTGCATTTCTGGAAGCTCTCTGTCAATATATTACTGCAACCGTTGTTGAATTATCTTCATCAAGATTTTACTTGTGTGTGATATAAATGATACTGGTCAATAATTTCCATATTCTGAGGGATCAACTTCCTTTGGAATGGGTACAAATATGGATCTCTTCGAGTCAGTTGGCCAAATTTCTTGACATAGATGAGTGAATACCTCAAGTGCAGGATACATTTGTTGAAACATCTCAATAGGTATTCCATCAATTCCTGGAGCCTTGTTTTACACCAATTACTTCAGTGCAGCTTTGATTTGTTCCTTAAGTACCATTGGTTCTTGATCATAAGCCACCTCCTGAAATGGATGAACCTCAACCAATTCTTTTTGGCACAGTGACTCTGTGTATTCTTTCCATCTTCTTTTGATGTTTCCTGCTTCATTCAATATTTTGCCCATCGAATCTTTCAATACTATAACTCAAGACTTGAATTTTTTCTTCAGTTCTTTCAGCTTGAGAAATGCCAAGCAAGTTCTTCCCTTTGGGTATTCTAACTCCAGGTCTTTGCACATTTCATTTCAATGATTGACTTTGTCTTCTCAAGCTGCTCTTTGACATCTTCTGTTCAGCTCTTTAAATCTTGTCATTTTTCTATTTGCTTTGTCTACTCTCCTTTCAAGATCAAGTTTCAGAGTCTCTTCTGATCTCCATTTTGGTCTTTTCTTCCTTTCCTGTCTTTTTAATGACCTTTTACTTTCATCATGAATGTTGTTCTTGATGTCATCCCACAGGCACTCTGGTCTTCAGTCAGTGGTGTCCAATGCATCAAATATATTCTTTAGATAGTCTTGGTCTCTAAATTCAAGAGAGATATAATCAAGGTCATATTTTGGCCCATGTGGACTTGTTTTAATTGTCTTCAGTTTCAACTTGAACTCGTCTATGAGCAGTTGATGTTCTGTTCCACAGTCAGCTACCAGCCTTGTTTTGGGTGAAGATACTGAGCCTCTAAATTTTCCCATTTTTTCTTTGATGAAATTTATATATTTATGGCATCTACCACTCCTCTGTAAGTTTGTCACTATGGTGGCTTGTGTGTTGATGTGAGGCTGGAGGCTATGCCACCAGTGTTTCAAATACCAGCAGGGTCACCCATGGTGGACAGGCTTCAGCTGAGCTTCCAGACTAAGACAGACTCAGAAGAAGAAAGGGGCCATCCACTTCTCAAAGAATTGACCAGTATAAACCTTATGAATAGCAATGAAACACTGCCTGATATATTACTGGAAAACTTTATGAAAAGCCCTGAAACATTGTCAGATATAGTGCAAAAAGAAGAGCCAATCAGGTCAGAAGGCACTCTAAATATGAAGGGGGAAGGGCTGTTCCTCAGAGTAGAGTTGACCTTAATGATGTGGATGGAATAAAGCTTTTGGGACCTCCATTTGCTGAGGTGGCAAGACTCAAAATGGTAAGAAATAGCTGGAAACATCTGTTCATAATCAGAACATGGAATGTATGACGTATGAATCTAGGAAAATGGGAAGTTGTAAAAAATGAAATGGAACACATAAAGATCGACACCCTAGGCATTAGTGAGCTGAAAAGGACTGATTTTGTCCATTTTGAATCACACAACCACATGATCTTCTATGGTGAGAATGATAAATTGAAGAAGAATGGCATGGTATTCATCATCACAATGAATGTTTCAATATCTATCCTGAAGTACAATGCTGTCAGTGATAGGATAATATGCATACACTTACAAGGAAGACCAATTAATACTACTATTATTCATATTTACACATGAACCACCAAAGCCAAAGATGAAGAAATTGAAGATTTTTACCAACTTCTGCAGTCTGAAATTGACCAAACATGCAATTTAGATTTGTTGATTATCACTGGTGATTGGAATGCAGTAGTTGGAAAAAAAGAAGAATCACCAGTAGTTGGAAAATATGCCCTTGGTGACAGAAATAGTGCTGGAGATCTCATGATAGAATTTTGCAAGACCAATGACTTATTCATTGCAAATGTATTTTTTTAACAACATAAATGTTGGCTATAAACATGCACTTGGCCAGATGGAGTACACAGGAATCAGACTGACTATATCTGAGGAAAGAGTTGATGGAGAAGCTCAGTATCTTCAGCCGAAAAAAGCCAGGAGTTGACTGTGGAACAGACCATCAGTTGCTCATATGCAAGTTCAAGTTGAAGCTGAAGACAATTAAAAGAAGTCCATGAGAGCCAAAATATGACCTTGTTTATATCCTTCCTGAGTTTAGAGACCATCTAAAGAATTGATGTGATGCATTCAACACCAATGACTGAAAGTCAGAGGAATTATGGGATGACATCAAGAGTATCATCCATGAAGAAAGCAAAAGGTCATTGAAAAGACAGGAAAGGCAGAAAAGAACAAAATGGATGTCAGAAGAGACTCCAAAACTTGCTCTTCAATGGACAATAGCTAAGGCAAATGGAAGAAATGCAAAGATAAAAGAGCTGGACAGAAGATTTCAAAGAGCAACTTGAGAAGACAAAGTCAATTATTATAATGAAATGTGCAGAGACCTGAAGTTGGAAAGCCAAAAGGGAAGAACATAGTCTGCATTACTCAAGCTGAATGAAATGAAGAATAAACTCAAGCCTTGAGTTGAGATATGGAAAGATTCTATGGGCAATATATTGGATAATGCAGGAAACATCAAAAGAAGATGGAAGGAATACATAGAGTCATTGTATCAAAAAGAATTGGTTGATGTTCATCCATTTCAGGAGGTGGCATATGATCAAGAACCAATGATATTGAAGGAAGAAGTTAAAGCTGCACTGAAGGTATTGGCCGAAAACAAAGCTCCAGGAATTGTTGGAATACCCATTGAGATGTTTCAACAAATGGATGCTGCACTGGAGGCACTCACTTGTCTATGCCAAGAAATTTGGAAGACAGCTACCTGGCCAATTGACTGGAAGAGATCCAGATTTATATCTGTTCCAAAGAAAGGTGATCCCACAGAATGTGGAAATTATCCAACAATATCATTAATATCACATGCAAGTAAAATCTTGCTGAAGATAATTTAAAAAGTTGTTCCAGCAGCATATTGGCAGAGAAATTCCAGAATTGCAAGGTGAATTCAGAATAGGACATGGAATGAGGGATATCATTGCTGATGTCAGATAGATCTTGGCTGAAAGCAAAGAATACCAGAAAGATGTTTACTTGTATTTTATTGGCTATACAAAAGCATTCCATTGTTTGGATCATAACAAATTGTGGATAACATTGAGAAGAATGGGAATTCCAGAACACTTGATTTCACTCATCAGGAACATGTACATAGACAAGGCAATTATTGTGAGGTTGGCACTGGACTGGGAAGTGTTTGGTTCTGTTGTATATGGGGTTGCTATGAGTCAGAGCTGACTACACTGCACCTAACAACAATTTATGGCATAGACTATCAAGCATAACCCAAGATGCACAAACAGCACAAGATAACTAGATGATTGTGACCTTCTAAAAATTAAATTAAGAGAATAAAAAGAGAACATACAGGATGGAAAAAATATATATATATTGAGCAATAATATGTTAGACAAAGGTCTTATCTCTAAAATTTATAGAAAACTCCAGCACCTCAATATCAAGAAGACGAACAATCTGATTGAAAAATGGGCAGTAGACATGAACAGACAGTTCACCAAAGATGTTCAGGCAGCTAGCAAACATATGAAGAAATGTTCACAATCATTAGCCATTATGAACTCCAAATTCACTGCCATTGAGTAGATTCTAACCCATAGAGAACCCCTTTTGGTTTCTAAGATGGTAAATCTTTACAGAAATAGATTGCCCAGTCTTCCTTATGCAGAGTGGTTGGTGGGTTTGAACCCTTAACCTTCTGGTTAGCAGTAAAATGCCATCAAAATAACCATGAGATACTATCTCACCCCAGCATTAGTGGCAAAGTTCAACAAGACAGAAAATAACAAGGGGATTTGGAGGATGTGGAGAGGATGTGGAGAGATTGGAACTTTCATACACTGCTAGTGGGACTATAAAATGATTCAACCACTATGGAAAGAAGTATGGTGATTCTTTAAAAAGTTGGAAATAGAAATACCATTTGATACAACAATCCAATTACTAGGTATGTATCCTAAAGATGTGGGAGGCAGGACACTGGTTTACATGTACTCATATGTGTGTGTGTGTGTGTGTGTGTGTGTACGTTTAGTTCTGTACAATTTATTACATGTGTATTGGTGTATTTATTGCCACAGCCAAGATACTGAAAAGACCCACTACCAAAAGGATCCCTTCTTGTTGAGCTTTCATCACCACATCCACCTCCCTTTCACTCCCTCCTACATCTAACTTCTGCCAACCACTGATCTATTCTTAATTTCTGTAAGTTGGACATTTCAACAATGTATATCAATGGAATCATATGTTATGCAACCTTTTTCTATTGACATTTTCACTCAGCATAAATGCCTGGAGGTTTGTTCAAGTTGTGTGTAGCAATTTCCCATTCCTTATTTTTCTAGGGAGTACTCCATGGTATAGATATGCTACAGTTTGCTTAATCATTCACCTTCTGAAGGATATTTAGGCAGTTTTCAGTTTTTGACTATTACAATAACGCTTCTTTG
>NW_006922039.1:1885977-1886793 GCF_000298275.1 Orycteropus afer afer
TAATGGTTACTGACTTTGGTCGTGTGGTCAGAAAAGACCATTCCCTGGAGAAGGAGGATATCATGCTTTGTAAAGTGGAGGGTCAGAGAAAAAGAGGAAGACGGTCAACCAGATGGATTGACACAGTGGCTGCAACAATAGGCATAGACATAGCGAGGATTGTCAGAATTGCACAGGATAAGGCTTTGTTTCGTTCTGTTGTACATATTGCTGTTAGGAGTTGGAATCGACTCAATGGCACCTAACAACAACTACAACAACATGTTTATGTGCAGCAAATTAGAGCAGAATGATTCTTGTGTTAAGCAAACTCAATGGGATTCATATTGTATTCGGAATTTTGAAGCTACCAAAAGAAATCAAGAGAGCAAGAGTGTTTCTCTACAAGATATGGACTCTAAAATAATGAACAGAATGAAGAGTTATTGCGTCAAATTTACAGAGCAACCTCTAATACTTTGGCACTATCCTTCACTGAAGCATTGGAAATAGCACCCTCCTTTTTTTTTTTACTGCAATAGAATAACAGTGACTACACAAGTGGACCTTGTGGACCAGAACTAACAAATCTTTCCTGGAAGAAGTGCAGCCAGAATGCTCCTTGGATGTGAGAATGGCCAGATTTCGTCTTGCCTACTTTGGTCATGTGGTTAGAAGGGACCAGTCCATGGAGAAGTATATCATGCTGAGTAAAGTAGAGGTCCAGTGAAAAAGAGGAGGACTCTCAAAGAGATGGATGGACACAGTGGCTGCAGTGATGGGCTCAAGCATAGCAAGTATTGTGAGGATGTATGCATCAGTGAAACCATCACTAAA
>NW_006922039.1:1888062-1888897 GCF_000298275.1 Orycteropus afer afer
CCTTCTGGCTAGCAGTCAAGTGCCTTAGGCACTATGCTACCAGAGCTTCATCATTCCAAGAGGAAGCCTCATATCTGTTAACCTAAAAAACCAAAACCCAACTTACTGCCATTGAGTCAATTCTGACTTATTGCAAGTCCCATTGAGTTTCCAAGACTGTAAAACTTTACGGAAGACTGCTTCACCTTTCTTCCATGGAGAGACTAGTGTGTTCAAACCACTGACCTTTTAGTTAGCAGCCAAATGCCTTAACCACTACACCACCAGAGCTCATTATTCATTAATGTGTTATACAAATTCTTTTCATCCCAGCTTATGGTAACCACCAATGTGATTTTTGTCTCATTAGATTTTCCTATTGTGGATACGTTACAATAATGGAATATGTGGCCTTATGTATATGACTTCTTTCACATAGCATAAAGTTTTCAAGATTCATCTATGTTGTAATTTATATCAGACTTCATTCCTTCTTAGAGCTGAATAATATTTCATTGTAAGAGAAACCACATTTTGTTTATCCATCCATCAGTTTATGGGAATTTGGGTTGTTCCTGTATCTTTACATTTCACATTTAATTCTGTGATCCATTTTGAGTCAGTCTTTGTATAAGGTGTGATATTTACATTAAGGTTCTTTTTTTTTTTTTTTTAGTTTCAGATGTCCAATTGCTCCACCAAAATTTATTGAAAAGGCTATCCTTCTTGCACTGAATTATGTTTTCACCCTTTTCCAAAACTAACTTGAGCATATTTGTGTGGATCTGTTTCTGGGATGACTACTTTGTTGCAGTGATCTATGAGTCTATCCCTCTGCCAGTACTTCTGGGCCTTG
>NW_006922039.1:1889016-1892021 GCF_000298275.1 Orycteropus afer afer
TTTGTTAGGGATTGCATTAAACATTTATGTCAATTTGGGGAGAATTGAAAGCTTTACTGTGTTGAGGCTTCCAATCCATGAACACTACATGCATCTCCATTTATTATTTCGTCAGCATTTTATGATTTCAGTATAAAGATCTTCTAAGTGTTTTGTTTGGTGTAGATCTAAGCATGCTATTATTTTTGGAAAGACTGTAAATAGTATTGCATTTTTAATTTCAGTTTACACATGTTCATTGTTAGTATGTAGAAATCCAGTTGTGTGTGTGTGTGTGTGTGTGTTGATCTTCTATCATGTGACATTGCTAAACTCACTCATTAATTCTAAGAGTTTTGTTTGTTTGTTTTAGTTTACTAAATTCCTAGGATTTTCTTGTAGATGATCATGTCATCTTCTAATTATGGTAGTTTTTTCTCTTCTTTTGCATAATGTATGCTTTTTATTTGTTTATTTTACTTATTGCAGATCTAAATATTCCAGTCATATATCGAATAAGAGTGGTGTAGACATTCTTGCTTTATTTCTGATCATAGGGTAATAGCATTAAATCTTTCCCCATTAAATACAGTGTTAGCTGTAGGATTTTTGTAGCTGTTCTTTATCATAGAGAAGTAGTTTTTCACTATTCTTAACTTGGTAAGAATTTGTATCATGAGTGGGTATGGGATTTTTTTTTCAAATGCTCTTTCTGTATCAATCAAAATGATCATATGACTTTTTGACTTTAGTGCATTTATATAATGGATTATACTGATTGAATTTTGAGTGTTGAATTAGTCCTACATACCTGGAATTAATCCATCTTGGCCATGGTGCATACTTTTTATTTAGCTTCTGATTCTGTTAGCTAATATTTTGTTTATGAGAAATATTGACTAGTAGTTTTTATTTTATTGTCTGTCTGGTATTGGTTTAACCTTATAAATTAAATTGTGTGGCATCAGTAAAATGGTGGAGTAAGCAGTTCTTAACTCCTGTATCTCCATAGATACATCCAAAACTATTGGGCATTCCTTGAAAATGTTGTAAGTTGATTGAAAAACCCTCATGCACCTGGGGCGAAATATTATGATTGAAACATACAATAGACAGCCCTAAAACCAGGAAGTAAAAGCTAGGAATAGAGTTTATCTGCTAAGTTAGGTCATTCAAAAACACTCAGGAATACTGAGAAATTTAGAAAAAGACACACATGTCCACAACAAGATGAATGCTCATAAAACACCCTAAACATTCACTACTGGTTGACATGTAAACTCAGTGAAAGCACAAAGTGAAGGATGAGAGATGATTGTGATCAGACTGGCTAAGTGTTAAAGGAGTTCCCCAGCAAAGAGTTGATCTGCAAAGACAGAGAGATTTTGTTGTTGTTGGTGGTGGTATATGTTTTGTCTACCTAGTGCTGCTATAATAGACATAATTCTGTTTTGGTTACCTAGTGCTACTATAAGGGACATACCACAAATGTATGGCTTTAGCAAACAGCAGTTTATTCTCTTACAGTTTAGGAGGCTAGAAGACCGAATTCAAAGTGCCATCTCTAGGGGCTGGGTGAAAGCCCCTCAACTTTGGGCTTCAACTCTGCCTCTGCCTCCTGGCTCACTGAAAGTGAAGCTTTTCTTAACTCAGGCAGCTGCTGGCTGCTTAGACTGGAAAAGGCAAGGTAACCAGACAAAATGGCACAGTCCCAAGATTACCACACAGCATGGCAGGTCATTAGTACAAGTCCAGAGATAGTCCCAAAAGTGGCATGAAACATGGCAGGCTGCTGACTGAAGACTCAGCTACATGGATCCAAGTGTGTTGAAAACCTGCAGAGACCTTTCTCAATGCTCCTCCTTATATACTGGAAGCAGACCACATCTCTAAGGCAGCTACTCAGTTGCTCCAGTAGATTCCACCATGGAGATGATTATCAGTCTTATCATGGGGAATAACTACATCCAGCTGCTCGGCCACTCAAAACCAGGCCCAGTCAAGTTGGCACACAACTTAACTACCACAGTACATTTTGTTTTTCTAACTCCTGGCATTCAAAGAAATCTCAGTGAAAACATTGGCTGAGCACAAGGCTTAAGTCTTCATGAGTCAATAACAGAAAATCATGAGAAAGGGAATAATCTGATTTCCCAAGCTACCATTTTATAATATTAAAATGTCTAGTTTTTTAAAAAATGTGAAGCTCACAAAAAAACAGGAAAATATTGTCCATTGAAAGGAAATAAATAAAGTGATGGAAACCTCACCTGAGGAAGTAGAAGCCATGGACTTCCTAAACAAAGATGCTAAATCAATTGTCTTAAATATGCTGATATATCTATAGGAAACAATGAACAAAGAACTAAAAGAAATTAGGAAGCAATGTATAACTTAAAGAAGAATATCAATGCAGAGACATAAAGCATAAAAAGAAATCAAGTAGAAATTCTGGACCTCAAAGTGCAATAAATGAAAAAAAAAAAAAGTCATTAGAGAAGTTCAACAGCAGATTTGAACAGGCAGAAGAAAGCATCAGTGAATATGAAGATAAGACTATTGAAATTACCTAGTCTAAAGAGCAGACAGTAAAAAGAATAAAGAAAAATAAATAGAGCCTAAAGGATCTGTAAGACACCATCAAGTATACCAATGCATGCATTATGTAAGTTTTAGAAGAATAGAGAAAGAGGCGGAAGGAATATTTGAAAAAATAACAATCAAAAACATCCCAAACTTAACAAAAGATATGAACTTTCCTATCTAAGAAGCTCAATAAAATCTAAACATAATGAATTTAAAGAAAGCTACAGAGATATATTACAATTAAATTTTCAAAATTGAAAGACAAAAATAATTTTAAAACCAACAAGAGAGAAGTGACTCATCATGTACAAAGTTTGCTCAATAATGTTACTAGCAAATTTCTCATCAGCAACCACAGAGGTCAAGGCAATAAAGTGACATATATAAACTGCTGGAAACAAAACAAAACAAACCACCACCACCAAAAAAAAAAAAAATGG
>NW_006922039.1:1919695-1923147 GCF_000298275.1 Orycteropus afer afer
AAACAGCTTTACCTAGTTTTTCAAGCACTAAGATGCTAGAGGGAAATAGTGTGGTGCTTACTGAGACTCCATTTTGAATCTCCATTTCTGATATTTTTATGTTCAATAAGCTATAACTTGGAAATCTGTTTTCATGATAAACAAAAGAATCAGGGTGGTGACTCACCTAGGAACAACATAGATGCTATTAGGATAGAGCTCTTGAACAACCTCAACTGACTGGAATTCATTTTTCCTCTCTCTTGAAGAAAAAGAAAGTTTGGCATAATGATGAAAGAAAAAAAAAGTCTTGATGCTCTAGATATAACTTTTTCTTTATCTGAAATTAAACCAAATTGTTGTTATTGTTAGCTGACATCAAGTCAGTTCTGACTCATAGCAACCTTTTGCACAACAGTACAAAACACTGCCCAGTCCTGTGTGCCAGGCTTACAGTCCTTGCTATACCTGAACCCATCATTGCAGCCACTCTGTCAATCCATTGATCCATTGCTTTGAGGGTCTTCCCCTTTTTAATTGACCATCTATTTTGCCAAGCATGATATTCTTCTCCAGGGAATGGTCCCCTCTGACAACATGACCAAAATAAGTGAGATAAAGTCTGGCCATTCTTGCTTCCAAGGAGCATTCTTGCTGCACTTCTTCCAGGACAGATTTGTTAGTTCTTTTAGCCGTCCATGGTACTTTCAGCACTCTTCACTAACAACACAATGCAAAAGCACCAACTCTTCTTTGGTCTTCCTTATTCATTGTCCAACTATCACATGCGTATTAGGCAATTGAAAATCCCATGGCTTCGGATAGGCGCACCTTAGTCTACAAAGAGACATCTTTGTTCTTTAGAAGTTTAAAGAGGTCTTTTGTAGCACATTTGCCCAGTGCAATAGTTCATTGGATTTGTTTGTTTTTAAAATTTTTTTATTGTGATTTGGGTTAAAGTTTTATGTATGTGTGTGTGTGTGTGTGTGCTTAATCACATAACAGGTGAAAGTTTATAGAGCAAATTCATTTTCTATACAGCAGTTCATACTCATTTTGTCTCATGACATTGACTGCAATTCCCCACAATGTAACAGCTCTCTTCCCACCTCCTCCTCATAGGTACCTCTTCCTGTGTCCTTCTCTCCCATGCACTCCCACCTCCTGAGCTGTCTCCTTACACAAACACTGACCATCAGTTCTCCCATGACTGATCACTCCAAGGAGTGTATATAACTGATGTAAATATTCACCCCATATGCCTATCTATTGTTTGACTGGAAGCCACAGGAGTGAGTTCAATTCCAGACCTGAAGGGTGCTATGGGCCATAGTCTTAGGGGTCTCAACAGGCTCTATCACACCACCAAAACTGGTCTTTTTTTTATTATTTGGAATTCTGTTCCATATTGTTCTCCCACTTTATTCAGGATCTCCTGCACAGACCCCCCTCTGAGTGGTTGACAGTGGTAGCTGGGCACCATCTAGTTCTTCTGATCTCATGGTCATTTAGGCTGAGGATCGCATGGTCTACCAGTCCCTTGGACTGATTGTTTCCATGTGTCTTTAGTTTGCTAATTCTTCTTTGCTCAGGATGAGACCCATCATTGCATCTAAATGGACACTTCCAAGCTTTTAAGATCTCAATTGCTACTCACCATAGTAGGATGTAGAATAATATTTTGTGTAGCATGTTATGCCAATTTAGCTTGATGTCTCCTGCAACCATGGTCCTGAGCCCACAGGCCATTCTGGGTAGTAGCTGGCTATGGCCAAGAAGCCACTACAACCTTGCCCCTTGTCAGCTGTATTATACACCTGGGCATTCTTACAGCAGATACAAATATGCATACAGAAACACTGTTAACCCTATACATAGTCATGGGCACACTCCCCCTGCCTAGACATACCTGATTTTTCAGCTTGTCTATCCATCTATCCATCAATAGATAAATGGTTGCCACCACTAACAACACAATACTGTACATACAAAAGTGTTCATCTTTGTTTTCTGTACTTCCTATGTGCCTTTCTATGTCTTCCTTTTCCTCAATGCCACCATATTGATCAATCATTTTTGGTACATTGCCCTTCCCTTTAGCAAATCAATACTTGTCTCTGCTCCTTCCATTGGTGTTGAATGTGGAACCAAGTAATGTGAAATCTTTGAGAACTTCAATCTTTTCCCCATTGCACATGATGCTGCTTATTGGTCCAGTTGTGAGGATTTTTGTTTTCTTTATGGTGAGAGTCAATCCATACTACAAACTGTAGTTTTTAATCTTCATGAGTTTAAGTGCTTCAAGTCATCTTCACTTTCAGCAAGCAAAGTTTTGTCATGTGCATATTTAGGTTGTTAATGCATCTTCCTTCAATCCTGATGCCATGTTCTTCTTCATATAATCCAGCCTCTTGAATTACTTGGTCAACATACAGATTGAATAATTATGATGGAAGGATCAATCCTGATGCACTCACTTCCTGATTTGAAACTGTGCAGTATCCCCTTGTTCTATTCAAATGACACCCTCCTGGTCTATGTACAGATTCCTCACGAGTACTACTAAATGTTCTGGAATTCCCATTTTTCTCAATGTTATCCATAATTTGTTACAATCCATATAATCAAGTGCTTTTGCATAGTCAATAAAACACAAATAAACATCTTTCTGGTATTCTTTTCTTTGAGCCAAGATCCATCTGATATCAGCAATGATATCACTCATTCCACATCCTCTTCTGAATCCAGCTTGCATTTCTGGAAGTTCTTTGTCAATATACTGCTCCACCCATTTTTGAATTATCTTCGTAAGATTTTACTTGCATGTGATATTAAAGATATTGTTAGATAATTTCCACATTCTGTGGGATCACCTTTCTTTGGAATGGGTATAAATATGGATCTGTTCCAGTCAGTTGGCCAGGTAGCTGTCTTCCAAATTTCTTGACATAGATGAGTGAATGCCTCCAGCTCGGCACCCGTGGTTGAAACATCTCAATGGGTATTCTGTCAATTACTGGAGGCTTGTTCTTTGACAATTCCTTCAGTGCAGCTTTGACTTCTTCCTTTAATACCATTGGTTCTTGATCATATGCCACCTCTTGAAATGGATGAACACTGACCAATTCTTTTTGGTACAGTGCATCTCTGTATTCCTTCCATCTTCTTTTATTTATTTACTTATTTTCTTCCATCTTCTTTTGATGTTCCTGGATCATTCAATATTTTGCCCATAGAATCTTCCAATACTGCAACTTGAGGCTTAATTTTTTTCTTTAGTTATTTCAGCTTGAGAAATGCCAAGTGTTTCTTCCCTTTTTATTTTCTAACTCCAGGTCTTTGCACTTTTCATTATAATAATTGACTTTGTCTTCTTAAGCTGCTCTCTGAAATCTTCTGTTCAGCTCTTTTATCTTGTCATTTCTTCCGTTTGCTTTAGCGATTCTCCGCTCAAGGGCAAGGTTCAGAGTCTC
>NW_006922039.1:1923772-1930696 GCF_000298275.1 Orycteropus afer afer
CGTCGAGTCATCTCCGATTCATAGTCCCCTGTGCACAGCAGAACAAAAACACTGTCTCATCTTCCTTGTAGGCATATGGATATTATCCTATCATTGACAGTATTGTACTTCAGGATATAACTTGAAACATTCTTTGTGACAATGAATGCCATGCCCTTCCTTTTCACTCTGTCATTCCTAGCATAGTAGATCATATGGTTCTCTGATTCAAAATGGCCAAAACCAGACCATTTTAGCTCACATATGCATAGAATATCAATCTTTATGCATTCCATTTCATTTTTGACAACTTCCAATTTTCCTAGATTCATACTTCCTATATTCCATGTTCCAATTATTAATGGATGTTTGCAGCTGTTTCTTCTCATTTTGAGTCATGCCACATCAGCAAATGGAAGTCCTGAAAGCTTTACTCCATCCACATCATTAAAGTGGACTCTACTCTGAGGAGACAGGTCTTCTCCCGTCATATTTTGAGTGCCTTTTGACCTGAGGGGCTCATCTTTGGGCACTATAGTGACAATGGTTCAGGGCTATTCATAAAGTTTTCAAGTAATATATCAGACAGTGTTTCACTGGTATTCATAAGGTTTTTTCACTGGCCAATTATTTGAGAAGTGGATGGCCCCTTCCTTCTTCTGAGTCTGTCTTAGTCTGGAAGTTCTGGTGAAACTTTTCCACCATGGTTGACCTTGCAGGTATTTGAAACACCAGTGGCATAGCCTCACAGCAACATGCCAGCCACCATAGAGAGACAAACTGACACATGGGTGGTGGATTAAACAAATGTTAGTGTATTTCTAATGGTTTACTTTTGTTCTGGCTTGCTGTACCACAAAGTTTATTTCTATAGGTCATTTTTAAATGTTTCTTTTTCCACAGCGCTATTTGTAAAATATTTTGCTTTTTGCTATTCTTTGCTTACAGTGATTAAATCCTAGCCTGGTGATGAATGTGAATAAAGGGTAGCAATTATAATTTATTTAATCACTCAATAATTTGAGTGCATGGCTCAATTGAGACTTTATCATCTAGCCAAAGGAATTATACCAAATTTTCTATTAATGACTGTTCTGGTTACCTAGTACCACTCTGACAGGAATATACCACAAATGGGATGGCCTTAACAAACAGGAGTTTATTCTTACAATTTGGAGGATTTAAGTCCAAGTTCACAGTGCCAGGCTCTTGGGGCTTGGTGACAGCCCCTCAGCCTTGGGCTTCAGCCCTGCCTCCAGCTCCCAACCCACTGAAGCTAGAAGCTTTTCTTCACTCAGACAGCTGCTGGCTGCTGAGGCCACCAAGCCCGAGGTTGACAAGTAAAAAGGCACAGTCCTGATGTTACCAAACCACATGGCAGGCTATTAATTCAAGTCCATTGTAAGTCCCAACGTTGGTAGAGCATGGCAGGCTTCTGAACAACAACATGGCTACATGCAGGGTCAAAGCGTGCCATAAGGTAGAGACCATTCCCCAAGGCTTCTGCTTATATACAGAAAGCAGACCACATTCCCTAAGGCAGCTACTCAGCTGCTTCCAGTAGACTCCACCATGGAGTTGATTACCAGTCTCATCATGAGGAATACCACATCCAGATGCCCAGCCACTCAACCAGGCCCAACCAAGTTGAAACACAAACTGAACTACCACAATTACTGTATCCTTAATGCTGACAAGGTCTCTTTCTAACAATAGATCTAATCATATCAAGATGAGCCACAATTAGAATGAATATGATAAAGAGCCCATCATCTAGGCCAAGATTCTGATCCTGAGTCCAGGATAGAAACCTTTGTTTCACTACTGATTTAACATTAAGGGCCAAGTATTAAGTCATGTGGCTCTAGAGATTTATAAATGTGTAAACCCTTTAATAAACTTAGCTTTTTACTTTTGAACCCTAGTCACTAGCTGAAAAATTCTTTGATTTTTTTTAAACAAATACTCTTTGTATATACCCCAGGCAAACTAGTTCACTGTTATAGTTGTCTATAATTCATTTTCATTAACTTTTGTTTCAAGTGGGACCCCAAAGCAAGTTTCCCCATTTGCAAACTTTTGTTACCACTCAAGATACTTTTGTACATATCAGAAATTAATTGATTATTCCTATTTTTTTAAATTGTGTTTTGGTTGAAAACTTACAGAGCAAATTGGTTTTCCATTCAACAATCCATATGTTTTCTGTTTGTGACATTCACTGCAATATCCACAATGTAACAGAACTCTTCCAACTTCCTTCCTGTGCTCACCCTTCCCTTCACCCTTCCTTCCCATCCCCTCCTGCCTTCCTAGCTCTATCCCTGGGCAAATGTTTCTCTCTTGATTTCCTTTAGTTGATTTTTTGAATAAGTGCATATTCTCCTGCTTCACTTTATAAGCCGGTCTACTGTTTGGCTGAAAGTTTAGTTATGGGAGTTGAGTTCAGATTCTGTCTTGAAGGATGTCTAAGAGCCATGATCTCAGAAGTAGACCAGTAATTCTGGACTTTTTTGGAGTTTTGAATTTGGTTACACATTTTTCTCCAATCTATCTTGGGCCTCCTATTGTGATCCGTTTTAGAGTAGTCAGCAGTGGTGGCTGGCCATCGTCTAGTTCTTCTGGTCTCAGGGCTGTGAAGGTTGGAGTTCACATGGTCCATTAGTCCTTTGGACTAATTGTTTTCTTGAATCTTGGATTTTCTTCACTCTTCTTTGCTCTGAATGGAAATATACCAATAGTTACACCTTAAGTGGCCACTCATAAGCTTTGGAGACCCCAGTTAGTACTCACCAAAGTAGGATGTAGAACATTGTTTTTGTGAACTATGTTATGCCAGTTGACTTTAGTGTCCCCAGAGGCTATGGTCCTTAGCCCCCATGCCCAGTGACTCATCATTCCCTAAAAGTGTTTGGTTATGACTAAGAATTTTTCATAAATTTGCCTCCTCTATGTTCTGCTACATTCATGGATATGTTTGCAGCATGTATAAATACATAGGTAGATATATACTTCTCCCTCTCTCTCTCTCTCTATCTATCTATCTATATATATATAGATAGATAGAGAGAGAGAGAGAGAGAGAGAGAGAGAGTTGTTGTTGTTGTTATTATGTGCCCTTGAGTTGGCTCCGACTCACAGCGACACCTACTTGGGTTTCCGAGGCAGTATCACTACGGAAGTACATTGCCCAAACTTCCTTCTGAGGAGTGGCTGGTGGGTTTGAACCACCAGCCTTCTGGTTAGCAGTCAAGTGCCTTAGGCATTATGCTACCAGAGCTTGAGTGCCTATCTATGTATCCACTTATAGATTATTATTATTGTTATTACAGGATTGTGTACTTACTGGTATTACCTTTGTTGCCTTTAACTCTGTTGCTTCTTCTTTTGTCTTCCCCTGCCTTGATCATTTTGTACTGACCTCCCCTTTATTATATGTATATTGCCTTTCACTTCACCCAAGAAAGGGTCATTATGAGTCAGATCCAACTTGATGGCAGTAAGAGTTTTGAATTACCCTCTCTGGTTAGTGATTTACTCTCCTTTCCCCTCTCACCCCTGGTAACTTTTAAAGAAGATTCTTTCTGTGTGTATACCTATTCTTAACTTTTTATTGTAGTGGTATCATTATAATATTTGTACTTTTGTGATTGAGTAATTTCACTCAGCATAGGTTCATCCTTCTTGAGAGGTGTTTCACAGATTCATCGTAATTCTTTAACATCGTATAGTATTCCATTCATCTGTTAATGGGCACTTAGGTTTTTTCCATCTTTTTGCTACTGTGAATAATGCCACGATGAACATAGATGTACATATATCTGTCTGTGGCTCTTATATCTCTAGGATATATACCTAGTAGTTTTATTGTTGGATCAAATGGACTATCTAATTTTTATTTGAGAGCACCATACCACTTCTACAATGGTTGTACCATCTTATAGTCCCACCAGCAGTGACACCCTCACCAGTATTTTTTTTAATGAACATTTCTATTAATGCTTCTATAATACATTATATAAAAGCATTGATTCACTTGGGACCTCAAAGCAAAAATTTTCCCATTTGTCAATTTTTACTACCATTCAAGGTACTTTTTCACATACCAACATTTAATTAATTGATTATCTCTAACAATTGTTAACAGATAACTTAGCAGATTTGCTAGCTTCTTGTTTGTATATCATAGTGTTCTCAAGATTTCACATTGTTCATGGCTAAAATAATGGTGTTATAATAATTGTAGCTAGTATTTATTGCATGTTCACTGCATGGCAACAGTGTTTTAAGTGTTTTATTGTATTAACTCATTTAACTCTTACAACCACTCTATCATATAGTTACTATTAAGATAATGTTTTCCAGATGGGATGACTCAAGCACAGAGTAGTTAGAGTAGGCAAGCAACTGACCTTGGACATATTTGTAATAAATAGTGAAGCTGGAATTTGAGCCCATCTAGTCTCAGATCCCATGATCTTAACTACTATTCCTGTTACATAGTAGATGCTCAACAAATATTTGACTTATAAAGTTCTGTAGTTATAACCCTCAGAGAATCACTACTCTCTCATTTTTATAAAAATATCCATAATAAATAACCAATAAAAGAAAATATCCAGAATACAGAGCTCTGCTGATAATAAGTTCAGCTGAAGAGAGAAATGGAACCATTGGCTGTTGTATATTACATTTGAAGCTGAAGGTAACAACTTCAATGTGGTAAATTGAAAATCTCCATGATAGATTAAAAAAAAAAAAAAAAAAAAGCTTAAAATACTTGATATACTTTAAAAGCTAAATACTGGGAGGATACCTGAGGCAGATGAGCCTTTAGGGAATGAAATAGCTTTTAAAATAAAGCTCAGACAGTATCTTATGCAGTTTTAATGTAAGCCTTTGATAATTTAAGACCTCATGGATCACTGAAGAGGAGTGCTTTTCCTTCTATATTATGGAAACCTGGCACCATTACAGGTATTGGAGTTGAGCTATGGTAAATAATAAATTGTGCCTTTAATTAATATTTGCTTTATATTTCTGCTAAATCTGTAAATAAATGATCAAACATTGTTTGGGAGAAAAAAATCATATAAAGATACCTCTATTAATGAAGAAAAAGCTGTCAAACTACTTCAATACCACACATATTGTAATTATCTACACTCTTGTATTTATTCCCTTATGAAGACTGTAAGCTCTACGAGGGCAAAATCATCTGTGTGTGTGTTAGCACTCGTGGCACTCTTAGTATCTAGCCTTATGAAATTAATTAATTAATGAGTTAATGAATTAGAAATGCTTTAAACTCAAACTCACTGCCTTCTAATCAGATCAGACTCAGCGAGCCCTCCTTGGGTTTCCGAGACAGTATCACTACAGAAGTCGACTGCCCAATCTTCCTTCTGAGGAGTGGCTGGTGGGATTGAACCACCAGCCTTCTAGTTAGCAGTCAAGTGCCTTAGGCACTATGCTACCAGAGCTCCCTAGAAATGGTTTAGGATATAAAAATTCATTCTAGGCTGTGGATTTCCCAGCTTTGTCACTGTAGGTAGTCCTTCCTATGTTGAAAGAAAGTTAGACTGTGAACCCCTGACCCTTTCTTCTTTCAGGGAATATTCTCTACATATGATTCATCAGAATCAATTAAATGACAACTTAACAGACAACTAAAATGTTAAGTTTGAAAATTTGGCAATTGTATGATTTAGTAGATTTCCCATATTTTAGAAAAATACACTAATACTCAAGGTTCCAGATTGTTACTTGCATACATGAAAACACCCAAGATCCCAATTTTATTGTTGAGTGCTATTGAATCCATGCTCAACTCATAAAGACTTTATGTAACAGAGAAGAAATACTCCATAGGGTGTAATCTTTATGGACAAAGATTACCAGGTCTTTCTCCCACAGAGTTGCTCAGTGGGTTTGAACCACCAACGTTTTAGTTAGCAGTGGAGTACTTATCCATTGTTTTATCAGGGGTCCTTGAATATTCCAATAGTTGATATAAATATAATTGCAAAATTTACCTTAGATCAATCAACTAAATATACAAATGTAACTGCTTAACATTAATATCAAAGCAAATGACTAATTTGTTTTAACACTTCTGAATGTTCTTTCTTAGCATAGATAATAATTTACTCAAGAAATTAAGTGCTGTAGAGGTTCATATAATATTCATCCATATATTTCTATTCATATATATTTAAATAGTATTCAGAATGCAATTTATTGTTAGAGATTTTGACACATAGGACATCAACTTTCAATAGTATAATATTTATAATTTATATATTTATATCTAATGTATAGAGCAGGCCATGGTGAAAAGAAAGTTTCCATTTTGGTTTACAGTCTGTGTACTTTAGGTAAACAACATAAATTCCTGTGCCTCAGTTTCCACAAATGTAAAATGAAGATAATGTTATTTCCCATTATGAAATATTTAAAAAATTGAAATGTCTTTGTTGTTGTTAGGTGCCAACAAGTCAGCTCTGATTCATAGTGACCCTGTGTACAACAGAATGAAACACTGCCTAGTTTTGTGCCATTCTCACAATCTTTGCTATGCTTGAGCCCATTGTTGCAGCCATTGTGTCAATCCATCTCATTGAGTGTCTTCCCCATTTTTGCTGACCCTCTACTTTACCAAGCATGATGTTGTTGTTGTTGTTATGTGCTGTCGAGTCGAACCGGACTCATAGCTACCCCTCCTTGGGTTTCTGAGGCGGTGTCACTACAGAAGTAGATTGCCCAACCTTCCTTCTGAGGAGTGACTGGTGGGTTTGAACCACCAGCCTTCTGGTTAGCAGTGCCTTAGGCACTATGCTACCAGAGCTCCCACCAAGCATGATAATGATCCCTTATGACAACATGACCAAAGTAGGTGAGACAAAGTCTGGCCATTCTTGCTTCTAAGGACTATATATATATATA
>NW_006922039.1:1930856-1932210 GCF_000298275.1 Orycteropus afer afer
AAAAAAAAAAACCCTCACTGCCATCGAGTTGGATCCAAATCCAAGTGACCCCTCCATGGGTTTCTGAGGAGGTATTTCTACATCTCTACAGAAGTAGATTGCCTGGTCTTCCTTTCGAGGAGTGGCTGGTGGCTTTGAACCGCCACCCTTCTGGTTAGCAGTCAAATGCCTTAAGCCCTATGCCACCAGAGCTCCCTTTTGATTGTTATTATTAACTTCATTTTACAGATCAATAAACTGAGATTCAGATAGGCCAAGTGACTTGCTCAGTGTCACACAACTTGCTGATATGAATTATGGTATAAAAGCATTTTATTGATCTTCCCATTATTTATTTCCATATCTGGTTTTCCTGGCAAACTGTGAGGTCTTTCAAGGCAGGGATTTTGTCCCATTCATTTTTCTATGACCTAGAAACTTTGTACTTGTACCGAATAGGCAGAAAGCTGCTGCTAGGAAAGGAGTTGAGAGGGCTGACAAGCTGCCACACTGGTTATAAACTGGGTCAGTTCAGATCAGAGAGGCCCATGTCAGGGAGGCCAGAAGTAGAAATGCCTGCCTGTCCAAGGTGGGAGTGGGGGCATGGCCAAGAGAGGAAATGCACAGGTGACAGAAGGGTCTACCTGCTTACATGGCTAAGAGCAGGGCCTGCGACCCTAGCTGAGAAAGGCCTGAGAGACATGTCCTGGTTCAAAGCATCCTTCACCAAAGAAGGGAGGGATTGTGCTCAGGAAAGCCTTCTAAATTTCACCTACGTGTTCCTGACCCTGATCCCAAGTTGATCTTAACACTTCCAAGTTGATCCTGATCCCCAGTTGTACCCTGTTACTTCCCTTATAGACCACATAACTATGTGCATGGTCTGTGAGTGCTGTGTGGCTAATGCTGTTAGATTACATATACTATGTCTATGTAGATGTTTTCAAGTCTATTGGGCATATATGTAAATATTTTTATGTCTATCCTGAAGTTTGATATGATGATAAACATAGTTGGCTTTTTAATTTTTATTTCTTACAACAGTTGTATTTTGCCACACTTTCCTCTAAAACGAAAAGGGAGAGATACACAGAATTAAGCAGTTGGTAGCTAGTGCATTTTTAAGAAAATGCTTTTGTTCTAGTAAATAAAAAAAGATTAATTGTATTCTGTACACAGTCTTATAATGATTTGGCTGTTTTGATGATCATTTTGCAAACATCTACAAGCTTTAATAGACACAATGCAACATTCTCAGTCAAATTTTCACATTTAACAAGAATGACACATGTTAAGATGATCTGTAATTTAAAGTGATATTGGAAATAATTGCATATGTCTTTGGCAGCAAACAAACAATGCTAACTTTATGAAA
>NW_006922039.1:1933270-1934184 GCF_000298275.1 Orycteropus afer afer
TATCTCAGGTTGTTAATGATTCTTCCTCCAATCCTGATACCACGTTTTTCTTCATATAGTCCAGCTTCTCGGATTATTTGCTCAGCATATAGTATGCCACCTTTGTAATATTTTATTCTGGTTTAACTTTTATTAGATCTAATATAGTGTCAATCTAGAGTAAGGCATTGTTTCTTTTAATTTGACTTTAATTCTGCTACTCTATATTATATCTACATGTTGCAATACCAAGATGCATGACTCATAAAATAGTTTCTAGTACATTCAATCCAGTACTTTTAATTCCTTAACATGTTGTCCCATAATTGCAATATCATTGTCCCATATCCTATCTCTCTCTCCAATTGCCCTTTCTTTCAGGTTTTAACAACAATGGATGGTGTTCTGGATTTTAATAAATAATAATTTGATAATCATTTTTAAATGACATTTACCTTATTTTTTTCTTTTTGTTATCTGAGTGAAAGTTTACATAGCAAACTGGCTGTCCATTCAATAATTCATACACATTTTTACTCGTGACATTTATTGCAACCCCCACAGTGTAACATCACTCTTTCTCCTCCCTGTATTTACTGTTTCCATGTGTTCCTTCTTTCCTGTCCCTTCCTGTCTTCTGACCTCTGTTGTTGTTGTTGTTATGTACCGTCAAGTCTGACCCGACTCATAGTGACCACTTCTTGGGTTTCCAAAGCAGCATCACTATGGAAGTAGATTGCCCCATCTTCCTTCCAAGGAGTGGCTGGTGGGTTTGAACCACCAGACTTCTGGTTAGCAGTCACGTGCCTTAGTCACCACGCTACCAGAGCTCCCCTAAATGGAGAGTAGCTAAACTTCCAAAATATTTTCCATGCCATAGGTTATCATGTGATTTGGATATTTTTCAATCACCATATCATGTATATATACATACA
>NW_006922039.1:1935285-1936847 GCF_000298275.1 Orycteropus afer afer
CAAGTGGTTGATAGTGGTAGCTGGGCATCATTTAGTTCTTCTGGTCTCAGGGTCATGTAGGCTGAGGTTCTTATGGTCCACCAGTCCCTTGGACTAATTATTTCCACGTGTCTTTGATTTTCTTCATTCTTCTTTCCTCTGGATCAGGAGATAACAATTGTTGCAGCTTAGGTGGCCTCTCCCAAGCTTTTAAGACCCCACTTGTTACTTGTGAAGTTTTTTGATATTCATAAATGCTTAATTATTAGTAAGTGCCAGTTTTCTAGTTTGTCTTCTGCTGTTTGTCATTTTAGTCATGTGTCATAGTGTACATATGTTATGTATTAGCCCCCCTAAGTTTGCCCCTATTTTTTCTTTGATAGTTTTTATAGTTTTAGGTTTACATTCAGATCTTGATCCACCTTAAGTTATTTTTTATATATGATAGGAGATATGGATCCTGTTTCATTTTTCAGCATATTGATGTCCAGTTTTGCCAGCACCATTTGTTAAGCTGTTCTCTATTTAATGGGTTTTAGTCCTTTTTCAAAGATCAGCTGTCCGTAGGTGTATGTAATTTTTTCTGGGTTCTCAATTCTGTCCCAATGGTTTATGTGCTTATCATTGTACCAATACTAAGTTTTTTTCACTACTGTAGCTATATTGTAGGTTTTGAGGTAGGGGAGTGCATGGTCTACTATTTGTTCTTCTTTAGTAGTATTTTACTTATCCTGGGTCTGTTTCCTTTCCATATAAAGTTGGTGATTAGTTTTCTATATCTATAAACAATGATAATGGATTCTAGATCAAGATTGCATTTTATCTATAGATCACTTTGAGTAGTAGTTTTATTTTTCACAATGTTACATCTTTCAATCCATGAGCATGGTATATTCTTTCACTTATGTAGTCTCTTTTGTTTTCTTGTGGTAGTGTTTTGTAGTTTTCTTTGTATAAGTCATTTGTATTTCTTTTCAAATATATTTCTAAGTACTTCCTCTTTTGGATGGCTACTATAAATAGTATTGTTTTCCTGATTTCCTTTTCAGAGATCTCTTTGTTAGTGTACAGGAATCCAGCTGATTTGATCTTATACCCTGCAATTTTAATGAATCCATTTATCTATTCCACTAGTTTTCTTGTTGAGTCTCTGGGATTGTCTGTTTATAGGATTATCTCATCATCAAATAGAGGTATTTTTACTTCTTCTTTGCCAGTTTGGATGCCTTTTATTTTCCTTTCCCACTTTACTGCTCTGGCTAGGACTTCCAATACAATATTGAATAGGAATGGTGATAAAAGGTCATGGTTGTCTGGTTCCCATTGGCGAGGAGGATGGTTTCAGTCTCTGTCCATTGAAAATAATGTTGGCCATTGGTTTTGTGTATATTCCCTTATTTATGTTGAGGAATGTCCCTTTTATTCATATTTTGCTGAGTGTTTCTGATCAAGAGTGGGTTTTGGATTGTGTCTGATGCCTTTTCTGCATCAATTAATATGATCATGTCATTCTTTTCCTTTGTTCAATTTCTTCTTTTATGATGCATCTGTTCATATTTTCTACCTCAGATTGTGTGAATTTG
>NW_006922039.1:1938353-1940565 GCF_000298275.1 Orycteropus afer afer
TAGGTTAATTCTTAGGTCCTACCACCACTTGGGAATCTCCAAGTTATCTGTGCTGTCAGGAACACTCAGGATTGCTGCCAGACCGCAGCTCTGTATGTCTCCTTTTTTGGTATTTTCATGCAAATTCTTCTGCTAGTTGGGGTTTAGTCCACTTCTATATCCTTCCCTTCAAGGCTCAGGAGTCCAGGGTTATCTTTTGTGTCTGTGTTAATTGGTTTCCCTTTTCTTTGTTGAAGAGGGTCTGTGCAGTCTTTCTGCCTAGTCCGCCATCTTGCTGGAACCTCTCTACTGGAATCCTTATTATTTCCTTCTAGTTCCTTCTATTTCCTTCCTTCTAGTGATGATAGGCTTATTTTGCATTCTTTTTCTAATTGCTGATACTGGTTTAAATTTTTGATTTTGGCTCTTTCTTCTTTTTTGATGTGTTTGTGTTTCCCAAAGATTTTGGTATTTTGTGTTGTCATTTTCCTTTGATTCAAGGAATTTTTAATTTCATTTGTTATCCAGTTGTTTTTAAATAGGGTGTTATACAATTTTCATATATTTGACTTAACTTTTTGATCTTCCTGTTGTTGGTTTCTAATTTTATGACACTGTGATCCTAGAAGATGCTTTGTAGCATTTCAATGTTTTTAATTTATGGAGCTTTGCTTTGTGGCCAAACATATAATCTATTCTGGAGAATGTTCCATGTACACTGGAAAAGAATGTATATTGTGCTGTTTGGGGGTGAAGTGTTCTGTATATGTCTTTGAGGTCAAATTGGTTTGTTGTTTAGACATTATATATCTGTGCTGAGTTTCTTTTTAGTTGTTCTGTCCTTCATTGAAACTGATTTATTAAAAAGTGTACTATAATTTTGGAATTTTCTATTTCTTTTTTTTCAATTTTGTTAAAACTTGATATGTGTATTTTTGGGCTTTTGCATTGGACATTTAGATATTTATTATTATTATTATGCCCTCTAGTTGGATTGACCTTTTAATCAATATCATATCCTTCTTTCTCTCTCTCTCTCCTTTTTATTTTTGCCTTAAATTCTACTTTATCAGAAATTAATATTGCTACTGCTGTTTTTTGTTTGTTTGTTTGTTTCCATCTGCTTGACATATATATTTCCATCCTTTGATTTTTAGCTTATTTTTGAGTTTGTGTCTCTAATATATTTCTTCTGGACAGCATATTGATGAGTGGTGTATTATTATCCATTCAGCCATCTCTTGAATGGTACATTTGATCCATTTACATTCAGTATAATTATCGGTATGTATGAATTTATGGCAGTCATTTTTCTGTTATCTCTCTTTTTGTATGTGTGCTTCTGATAGTTTTTCTTTTTTGTTCCATACATTTTTTTTCTGTTCTGAGTTCATTTTGTTTAGACATTAAAAAAATATCATTTCCTTCACTCCTGCTGTGTTAGTGTTTACTGAATCTTTATTATTTTCTTCTTTTTTATTTTGATGATAAAGTTTATTAATTTTCTTTCATGTTTCCCTGTAATTTATTATTATCTTCCCAAGTTTAAAATAATCTGCTCTATCTTGATACTGTCTTTACTTCCTCTCCATTTGGAAGTTCTGTAACTACACCATTTATTCCCTCTTTTTACTTTGTGGTTATCATTGCATACAAATTGGCATCTCTGGTTCCATATTTTCCATCTTATAGATTTACTTTCTTTTTAACACATCTCTATTTGTGTTAATTTCTAGGTGCTGTTCTTATGTGCCTTAATCTCAGGTGGTTTTCTGCTGTTGTTGTTTCTCTGTCCAAAGTACTCACCTTAGCACCTATTGTGAGATTTATCTGGTTTTTACAAATTCCCTAAAATTGTTTATCTGGAAATGCCCTTATTCTGCCATTGTAGATGGGAGACAATTTTTCTGGATAAAATTATTTTTTATTTTTTTTTTTCTTTAAGGCTTGTATATATGACTTACCATTCCATTCTTGCCTTCATGGTTTATGCTGATAAATCAGAGCTTAGTCTCATTAGTTACCCTTTGTAGGTGACATTTTATTTCTCCTGAGGTGCTCTGAGGATTCTTTTTTGTCTTTCATTTTGGAGCATTTGATTAAGATATGTCTTGGTGATTTTCTTTTGGAGTCTATTCAAGAAGTTCTTTGAGCTTCTTAAATGTATATATTCTTGTTTTTTATAGAATTAGGGAAATTTTCTTCCAATTAATATTTGACAAGTTTCTAGTTG
>NW_006922039.1:1940665-1946688 GCF_000298275.1 Orycteropus afer afer
TTCTGTTCTGGAATTCCTATTACATGTAAGTTATTCCTCTTGATGGTGTCTCTTGTAATTCTTAAGCTTTCTTCATTTTTTCTTCTTTTTTTTTTTTGATTGTTCTGCAAACATATTAGCATTAATGATTTGTCTTCAACTATGCTAATTCTGACTTCCTTTGATTCAATTCTACTTCTTTGCTCTTCCACTGTGTTATCTAATTTTGAAATTTTAATATTAATCTTCTACATTTCTATTTTTTGTTTTTGCCTGATTTCTAACCTTCCATTTATTTTGTCAATTTTTTCTTATTTTGTTTTCCTGAGCTCTTCTGGTTTTGCCTGTGTTTCCTTGATTTCATATATTATTTCCTCAGTACTTTCTTTGTTTTACTTGAGCTCTTTCATAATCTTCTGAAAGGACCTTCATGTAAATATTTTTAATTCTTTATCATGCAGTCCCAAAAATATTTATTCCTCTGCAAGACTTTCTGGCTTTGTGTATTGGTCTCTTTTTTTTGAGTCATCTTTTCCTGTTGTCGTATTATTATTAATAATTGTCTGGTATTTCCAAGATAATTTGGCATTAGTGTATTGATTTGCTGGTTGGATGTTGGTTTGCCTCACTCAGATATTTGTTTTGATTTAATATAGCCAGGATATAAAGTGAGTGTGCTATTTTCTTCAATAATTTGTCAGGAGTGGTGTGCTCAATACCTGTCACCAGGTAAATTAGTACCAATTGGGAGTGTGGGAGTGAGTGTCTCATCTATGGCTGTGTAGACAGATTAGGGGAGACTGGGAATGTGTTAGCATCCATATTTCATTGATCCAGTAGTGCTGGAACATATGGTGGCACTCACCCAGGGGGTGATGCAGCTGGTGTGGCAAGTATGAATGGGCAGGGTCAATAGCTCCTGACTGAATGCAAAAAGATAGAGAGGGTATGAGAATGAAAACATTTAAAAAAAAGTTGGTGGGAGAGGGAAGAACAAATGAGAAAGAAACAAAGGATGAGAGAAAGAGAAAAGTATGTGGTACAGTACTGGAGCAAGCACTAGCCCCTAAACATGGCTGCAGGATGCACACCAACTGTGGTTAGTGGGTTCAGGTTCTACTGACCACATAGGTGGTGGAGGCAGCGTCCGTACTATGCAGGATCAATAAGAAAAGGAAAAAAAAAGAGGGGAAGACAAAGAAAAAGAACAACAAGAACAAATAAATGGAAAGGTAGAAGAGAGGAGAACTATGAAGAAAGAAAAAAGAAAAGAAAAAGAAAAAAATGTAGCCATGGTGGCATAGTGCCTAAGGCACTTAACTGCTAACCAGAAGGCTGGTAGTTCAAACCCGCCAGGCACTCCTCTGAAGGAAGGTTGGGCAATCTACTTCCGTAGTGATACTGCTTCGGAAACTGAAGGAGAGGTCACTATGAGTTGGATCCTACTTGACAGCAGTGAGAAGGAGGATAGTATTGGCATGAGCAATAGCTTCCAAACAGCTGCAGTGTCATTGTGGCACTGGCTTTGCAGGAGCACACTATGCAAACTACAGAGGGGTGGAAGCATGCCCTGCTGCCTGTGGATGCTGCAGTTGGCAGGGTGCCCACTCTGCAAGATTAAAAAAAAAAAGGAGGGGGAAGAGAAGAAAATAAAGAAAAGGAAAAAGGTGGGGAAAATAACAAGGGGCTGGAATGCACACTACCAGCTACAGATGGACAGGTGTGGGTGTTGCTGGCCATGGATGTGGTGGGAAGGGTGGGGTACCCAATCCACCAGTTATAAAATAGGAGAAAGGAGAAGGAAAAAAAAAAACAGAGAGAGAGAGAGAAAGAAAAAAAAATAAGGGGGATGGGGACGAAATAGGAAGAAAGATAAAAGAAAAAGAAAATAAATTAATGAAGTGGTACAGTAGTGGTGCAAGTGCTGGCTACCAAATGCAGCAGCAATAGCAATGTGGTGTTTGCTTTGTGTGAACACACCCTGCCTATCCAGAGATTCAGGGGCAGGCACTGGTGACTGAGGAGGTGGGGAGGGTGGTGTGCCCCCTCTGCATGATTAAACCAGAAAAAAAAGAGGGAAAGAAAGAATATAAAAGAAATTTTGTATGAGGGAATGAGTAAATTTTCAATCCTCTGAAATGGATGATCTTGGCAATTTACTGTTTTATATTTTAGTCCCAGGAAATAGTTTATCTACACAACTTCATTAATCTAAATAAACCAATTTTGAACATCAGTATATGGTTTGTTTGTCTGTTTAATTTTGGAAAGAAATATAGTCTTTAGTTCCAAGGTTAATTGGTTAAAAAATAAGTTGCCTTTAATAATAGCTAACATAAATAGATGGGGAAATCTGTCATATATAAGTCACAGCTTTTGGGGTATTTTTATTCCAGTATATGAAACTATATCATGAAAAATAGCCATTGCTCTCCATGGTATTTATCTAAAAGAAATGAAAACATAAATCTATAATAAAACTTATACACAAATGTTCATAGCAGCTTAATTTGTAATAAGTATCAACTGCAAAAAACATCATGTGCATAAACAGGTGAATTGATAAACAAATTAAGGAATAGCCATGTAGTGGAATAATACTCTCTGGTAAAACTGAATGAACTATTAATACACTCAGCAACATGGATGAATTTCTAAACAATTATGCTAAGTGAAAGAAACCAGACAAAAATATTTTAAACCATGTAATAACATTTACATAAAAGTCTAATGCAAATTAATATGTGGTGACAAAAAGCAGTCATTGTGAATACCTCCAGTGGAATGACACCAGGTTGGAAAGGGTGAATGGATTAAAATGAAACACAAATAAAATTTTCGATATGATGCATATATTGATTACTTTGATATGATGATGGTTTCACAGGCATCTACATATGTCAAATACATCAACTTGCATATTGTATAAGTATGGACAATTTATTGTATGCCAATAATAATACATCAATTAATCAGTTAAAAAACAAATAAGCAAACAAAAGTTACAGCTAATGCATAACCTTATGAATAGCAATGAAACATTGTCTAAAAAAGTGCCAGAAGATAAGCCCCTCAGGTTGGAAGTAACTGAAAATACATCTAAACATATATCTAAACATCTCCTCAAAGATGTTGACCTGTGTTTCACTGACTCTGCAAAGGCATTTGACTTGAGGATCATAACAAATGATGGATAACATTGTGAAGAATTAATGGAAATTTAAGAACACTTGATTGTGCTCATGAGGAACCTGTATATAGACCAAAAGGCACTGTTCAAACAGAACAAAGGGATGCTTCATGGTTTAAAATCAGGAGGGAGTATGTCAGGGTTGTATCCTTTCACCATACTTATTCAATCTGTATGCAGAGCAAATAATCCGAGAAGCTGTACTATATGAAGAAAAATGTTGCATCAGGATTGGAGGAAGGCTCATTAACAGCCTGTGACATGGAGATGACACAGCCTTGCTTGCTGAAAGTGAAGAAGGCTTGAAGCACTTAGAGATAAACGTCAAAAACTACAGCCTTCAGCATGGATTACAACTCAACATAAAGAAAAGAAAAATCCTCACCACTGGACCAATAAAGAGCACCATGTTAATTGATGAGATTGTCAAGGATTTCATTTTACTTGGATCCACAATCAATGGAAGAAGTACTGCCAGAATGCTCCTTAGAAGCAAGGCAATGTTATCAGGAGGGAGCATTCCCTGGAGACGAATATCATGCTTGCTAAAGTAGTGGGTCAGTGAAAAAGAGGAAGACCTCAACGAGACGGACAGATCCAGTGGCTGCAAGAATGGGCTCAAATATAGTCATTTTCTGGATGGCACAGGATCAAGCAGTGTTTCTTTCTGTTGTAAATAGTGTCACTATGAGTCAAATCCAATTCAAGGGCACATAACAACAGCAGCAACAACAACATATATTATTCTTATAAATGCTAGCAACTGTTAAAAGCACTTAAATTAATTATTTTACCCTCATCACAAGTCTTCTGAAGTAACCAATATTATTTCCCTACTTTCAGATGGCAAAAGGGCAAGAAGATACTGCCTAGGATCACTTGGGTAGTAAATTGCAGAACCAGGATTTGAACCTAGCCAGTGTGGTTTCAGAATGTGTACTTTTCACCAAGATTCATGAATAAATATTACACACTGGCTCTATTTATCTCTAATTATATAATTAGAGAATAGAGGAGTGTACCTAACACTTTTATTCAGTCATTAAGTATTTATTTCTGGTCTACTATGTGCTTGGCACATTTTTAGGTATTGATGATGTAACAATAATCCAAAATGACAAATTTCCTGCTGCCAAGGCACTTAGATTCTAGAATATTGACTTTAGATTCCAGTACACTAGGTTGTAAATTGCAGCTCTTCCTCTTGTAAGTACAGTAAGCAAGTTACTTAACTTTTTTGAACCACATTGTCCATATCTGTAAAATGAGAGTGATAATTTGCTGATATTAAAGAGTCACTGCCATCGAGTCAAATCTGACCCATCGCAACCCCTCCTTGGGTTTCCCAGCCGGTATCACTATGGAAGTAGATTGCCCAACCTTCTTTCCAAGGAGTGGCTGGTGGGTATTAACCTCCAGCCTCCTGGTGAGCAGTCAAGTGCCTTAGGCACTACACCACCAGAGCTCCCATGAAGAGTCACTATAAGACTTAAATTAGATGATATCTGAAAAGAACTTAATGCAATGCCTCATACTTAGTAAGTAGAATGTAACAATAGTGATGATTGTGGTAGGAGTGTTGCCGTCATTGTCACAATTATTATCAATAAATGTAGTCAATGTGAGACTCAGTGTCAGGCAGAGATTCAGAACTCTAAAATTTGCTTGAAGAAGAGCATGTAGTAAACTGTGGAACCAGGACTGAAACCTGGATCTTTTAATTTAAAATGTCATTTTTCTTTAGAAAAGACAGAATGCAGTGACAGAAATCCTTAGGTGAATTTTCATAACTTTTTTCTTTTGAAATGATATTTTGTATTATCAAAAAGAAATAGATTATAAACTATTATTTTGAAGGCAGATAATGGTGATGATATTGCTGTTAATTATGATCAATTAGACAGATCAGTGTATTTCTTTTAAGGGCTACAGCACTCTAAATTGGTAAAAGAATAAAGTTCTTAAATATGATGACTTATGTGTCAGTTAACAGAATGATGTAAACTGGGTCATGGTAGTCATCTAGAGATTTAAACCAAGTGAAAATTAATGGGTATTATATTTGTGAAATTTTTTTCTCAATATGGAATTTGTGGGAGATCTGGTAGCATAGTGCCTAAGGCACTTGACTGCTAACCAGAAGACTGGCGGTTCAAACCCACCAGCCACTCCTCTGAAGGAAGATGGGGAAATGTACTTCCGTAGTGATACTACCTCAGAAACCCAAGGAGTGGTCGCTGTGAGTCAAGTCTGACTCAATGGCACATAACAACAACAACAACATGGAATTTGTGTACTTAATACTTAAATGCAGATTAGGGATGTATTCTGCATGGTATAGCACTAGAAAACTGACTTCACAAGCTTCTAGTCTGTTATGTTGCAGCACACACACACACACACACTGACACACCCACACACATGGATACAAGCCTCCTTCCCAGTTTCATTTATCCATTAAACAAATATTTGTTGAGGACCTACCTACTGTGTTTTCACAGTAGTAAAACATTTTATTTTGACCATGCCATTCAGAAAAGATACCAGTATTACGTTTATGTTGCTGCAAAACACTGCCAATGTTATTCTGATCAGTGTTTTATAAGAAACTCTTTACTGTTATTTTTATTATTGTGATTTGGGTGAAAATTTACAGAGCAAATACACTTCCATATAGCAGATCACATACACTTTGTCTCATGACATTGACCACAATTTAGCACAACACAACATCTCCTCTCCCACTTCCTCCTGATAGGTACCGCTTCCCTGTGTCCATCCCTCCATGCACTCCTACCCCCTGAGCTGTCCCCCTGTGCCTGAACAGCCCTTCTTTCTCTCTTGCTTGTTCTCT
>NW_006922039.1:1948388-1949123 GCF_000298275.1 Orycteropus afer afer
ATTCATGTCTTCTGCCCATTTTTTAATTGGATTGTTTGTCTTTTTGTTATTGAGGTGTTGGAGTTTTCTATAAATTCTAGATATAAGCCCCTTGACAGATATGTCATAACCAAATATTTCTTTCCCAATCTGTAGGTTCTCTTTTGACACTTTTGGAGAAGTCTTTGGAAGCACACAAAATTTTAATCTTTAGAAGGTCCCAATCATCTGGTTTCTCTTCTGCTGTTTGTGCATTTAGAGTTATGCTTGAGAGCCTGTTTATGCCATATATTTGGGCCCTTAAATTTGCCCCTAGTTTTTCCTTGAGGAACTCTATAGTTTGGGGTTTCACATTTAAGTCTTTGATTCATCTGGAGTTCATTTTTGTGAATGGTGTGAAGTACAAATCTTGGTTCATTTTTCTGCAAATGGATGTCCAGTTTTTCTGCAAATGGATCTCCAGCACCATTTATTAAACAAACATTCTCTTCCCCATTTAATGGATTTTGGCCCTTTGTCAAAAATCAGCTGATCATAGGTCGATGGATCTATTTCTGGGTTCTCCATTCTATTCCATTCGTCTATGTATCTGTCATTAAACCAACACCAGGCAGTTTTGAGTACTGTAGTTGTATAGTAGGTTTTGAGATCAGGGAGTGTAAGACCTCCTACTTTGTTCTTCTTCTTCAATAGTGCTTTGCTTATCCGAGGTCTCTTTCCTTTCCATATAAAGTTAGTGATTGTTTTTTCCATATC
>NW_006922039.1:1949260-1950146 GCF_000298275.1 Orycteropus afer afer
GTGGTGATAGCAGGCATCCTTGTCTGGTTCCTGTTCTCAAGAGGAATGGTTTCAATCTTTCTCCATTGAGAATAATGTTGGCTGTTGGTTTTGCATATTGTTGTTTTTGTTGTGTGCTGTCAAGTTGGACCCAACTCATAGTGACCCCTCTTTGGGTTGCTGAGGCAGTATCACTGTGGAAGTAGATTGCCCAACCTTCCTTTTGAGGAGTGGCTGGTGGGTTTGAACCTCCAGCCTTCTGGTTAGTACTCAAATGCCTTAGGCACTATGCTACCAAAACTCCCTGTTGGTTTTGCATAGATCCCCTTTATTATTTTGAAGAATGTCCCTTCTATTCCTATTTTGCTGAGAGTTTTGATTAGGAACGGG
Source organism: Orycteropus afer afer (assembly GCF_000298275.1). NCBI lineage: Eukaryota > Metazoa > Chordata > Mammalia > Tubulidentata > Orycteropodidae > Orycteropus > Orycteropus afer. The sequence continues at coordinate 1,949,630 of NW_006922039.1, forward strand.
TGTTGGATTTTTATCAAATGCCTTTTCTGCATCAATTGATATGATCATGTGGTTCTTCTCTTTTGTTTTATTTATGTGGTGGATGACGTTGACTATTTTTCTAATGTTGAACCATCCTTGCATGCCTGATATGAACCCCACTTGGTCATAATGAATGATTTTCTTGATGTGTTGTTGGAGTCTATTGTCTAGGATTTTGTGGAGGATTTTTGCATCTATACTCATGAGGGATATTGGTCTGTAGTTTTCTTTTTGAGTGATGTCTTTGCCTGGTTTTGGTATCAAGGTTATGCTTTCTCCATAAAATGAGTTAGGGGGGATTCTATCTTGTTCCATGTTTTGGAATAGTTTGAGTAGAATTGGTATCAGTTCTTCTCTGAACGTTTTGTAGAATTTTCTGGTGAAACTGTCTGTGGCAGGACTTTTTTTAGTTGGTAATTTTTTGATGACCTGTTCAATTTCTTCTTTTGTGATGGGCCTGTTCAACTTTTTCACATCACTCTGTTAGTTTAGGTAA
>NW_006922039.1:1950246-1951430 GCF_000298275.1 Orycteropus afer afer
GAGTGCAGTTCTTCATAGTACCTTGATATTATCCTTTTTATTTCATTTGGTTCTGTTGTGATGTCACCCATTTCATCTCTTATTCGTGTTATTTGTATTCTTTCCCTCTTTTCCTTTGTTAAATTTGCCAGTGGTTTGTCAATTTTATTAATGCTTTCAAAAAACCAACTTCTGGTTCTGTTGATTTTTTCTATAGCCCTTCTATTTTCTGTTTCATTGATTTCTGCTCGAATCTTGATTATTTCCTTTCTATGGTGACTGAGGGCTTTTCTTGCTGTTCTTTTTTTAATTGTTGGAGATGTTGATTTAAATTGTTGATTTTGGCTTGCTCTTCTTTTTTGATGTGTGCTTGTATTGCTATAAATTGGCCTCTGATCACTGCTTTTGCTGTGTCCCAAAGATTTCGGTATGTGGTGTTTTCATTCTCATTTGATTCAAGGAATTTTTGAATTTCTATTTTTATTTCTTCTCTTACCCAGTCTTTCTCTAGGAGGGTAATGTTCATTTTCCATGTGTTTATTCTTTTTCTGTTGATCTTCCTATTGTTGATTTCTAATTTGATAGCATTACGATCTGAGAAGATGCTTTGCAGTATTTCAATGTTTCAATGTTTTTAAATTTATTAAGCCTTGCTTTATGGTCTAACATATGGTCTATTATGGAAAAAGTTACATGTGCACTGGAGAAGAATGTATATTGTGCTGCTGTTGGGTGAAGTGCTCTGTAGATGTCTGTAAGGCCCAATTGGTGGAGTGTATTATTTAGCTCTTCTGCATCTTTATTGTATTTCTTTCTAGTTGCTCTACCTTTCAAAGAAAGTGGTATATTAAAATCTCCCACTATGAGAGTGAAGTCATCTATTTGGATTTTCAACTCTTTTAAAGTCTGAATTTTGTATTTTGGGGCCCTTTCATTGGGTCCTTAGATATTTATTATGGTTATATCTTCATGATCAATTGATCCCTTTAATCATTATATAATCTCCTTCTTTGTCTCATATGGTGGTATTTGTCTTAAAGTCAATTTGATCAGAAATTAATATTGCCACTCTTGCTCTCTTACAGTTGCCATTGCTTGATATATCTTTTTCCAATCTTTGATTTTTAGTCTATTTTTGTCTTTATCTCTAAGGTGTGTCTCTTGTAGGCAGCATATTGATGGGTTTTGTTTTCTTATCCATCTGC
>NW_006922039.1:1952556-1953411 GCF_000298275.1 Orycteropus afer afer
AAGTATTTAGGTATTTGCTTCAATCTCATTAATTCTGCCTTCAATTGCATCAATTCTACCCCTTTGCCCTTCCAATGTGTTATCTATTTGTAATAATTTTGTATTAATCTTCTGGATTTCTATCTGTAGATTTAGCATCATTTCTAATTTTTCATTCATTTTGTCATTTTGTTCTTGTATTTTCTTCCAGAATTCTTCTAAGTTGTTTTCTGTGTTTCCTTTGGTCTGTCTCTCAATCCTTTGAAGATACCTAAATTTAATTCTTTTGAATTCCTTATCAGAGAGTTCCAATGCTGCTTCTTCCTTAGGGATGTGTTCTGGGTCTGTATCTCGTTCTCTTGTTTCTACCAATTTATCTTGCTTCTTTGTGTGGACTGTGATGGTCTGTTGTTTCCGAGGCATTGTGGTATTGTATTTAGTTCCCTGTTAATTTTTTTTGAAGAGCAGCTAAGGGTGATTCAGGCTCTTCTTGGTGGTTTTTTATCTTTGGCCCATTGGTGGTGAAAGAAGTGCTGGCCCTTGCTCAGTAAGTGAAGTTGTAGGAATTCTGGGTGTACTTATATCTTATGAGGACTTTTGCTGTCTCTCAGTCAGTTAGGAAAAAATTATAATTGAATAACCATCAAAAAAACTATAATCACATGGACAAGAAATACACCCTGAAATCACATAAGACCAGTAACCCAAAAGAAGAAAAAGTGGGGGAAAGAAGAAGAAAACAGATAAATCTGCAATATCTGGGGATAGGTCACTGAGAGTAAAAAGGTAGAGAAGGACAATAATGAATAAAGAAAACAAAGAAAGAAACACACCAATGATACAAAAGAAAATAAAAGCAAAAACAGAACAAAACAA
>NW_006922039.1:1953575-1954392 GCF_000298275.1 Orycteropus afer afer
TTTTTTATAATTATTGATTCAAGTGTGTTGGGTCGCTCTGCTGTTTTCTTTCTGGTGGTAGAATCCCTGTGTGTAGTGTAGATATGTGTTTCTCTTTGCAGTAAAGATGGTTTAGAGTTCAAAGCGGGAGGTTTTATGGTAATTGGCCGAATATGTTTTCTTCTATTGAGTGAGTGAAGATATTGGCAGAGAAGGTGGGAGCAGAAGAAGGAAAGCTTGGTGTTGCTAGGGCTGGTTTCTAGGGCTTTGAGCAGGCTATTTTTGGTGAGGTATTTATTTGCAAGACTGCAGGTCAACCTCAGAAAATATTCTTATTGTTAGAGCATCACAAATTTCCACCAATTTCAGGCACACTCAAAGATCCCACCTCCACGGCCCCACAGCGCTAAAGAACAGATTCAAGTCAAAAATCTCGGAAGTGTGGTTTCTTCCCTCTCCCTGTTGCGTCTGCCCACAGTGCTGACATAATCCCGCCAGACTGCTAATGGCCATCTCTGGTGTTTTTCTGTGATATCGCCCAGCTGCGGCACCAAAGATGCACGCAGTTTCAGCTGTGAGTCAGGGGCGTACCTGCTAGTGACCTGTAGTCCCAATTTCTGTGACAAAGAGAAGCACGATGTCTCCCAGTCTGACCCCAGTCCACTCTGTGACCCGCTGGGGGGGGGGAGGGAGCTACCCTTCCTGTCACAACAGTGTCCATGTCCGCAACCAGCACCCAGGAGACCCAAATTACCTCCAAAAAATCAAGATGAGCTGCTGGAGGCAGGTCTCTGCCGCTGCCCACTGGAATATTAGAGTGGTCTCTGGTAAGCTGTTA
>NW_006922039.1:1954492-1960408 GCF_000298275.1 Orycteropus afer afer
AATTACCTCCAAAAAATCAAGATGAGCTGCTGGAGGCAGGTCTCTGCCGCTGCCCACTGGAATATTAGAGTGGTCTCTGGTAAGCTGTTATAAGGCGTCCTCCCTCTTGGCTCGGGGATCTCAGGTGGGCACCCTAGTCTGGCACACAGTGATTGCTCCAGAAGAATTTCCAATGCCTCTCTCAGGTGCCCATCCGTCTTCCTCCAGTAGCTCTTTCCTAAATAATCTCCCTGTGCCTTTCCTCTAATTCTGCTCTTCTGTATTTGATAGACTCTGAATCTGTGATATGTTCAGAGCACTGAAATTCCTAAATTCAAACTGTTGTGGCTAGTTTTCCAAGACCTTAGATGTCAGAGGGATAAAGCGTGCTGCTCACTGGCTCGACTCCATTTTGAACTCAAGAAACCCTTGACTGTTACTGGACATCTCAAGTTGATATTGTAATTGGTCCAGCTGACAAAATTTATTGATGATTGCTGCTTTATTGGTGAGACTTGCATTCAGGTTTTATAGTAAAACTGTGCTCAACAAATGCATTGTCTACCTGGACACATTCTGTTCTACTCATTTCCTAATCAGCAGGCATGGTAGTCACTTAGAATAAACTGTAAGGTCTTTTTTACTGTAGTGTGCTTCTCATTCTTTCTGTTACCTGAGGGCAGAGATACGGCCTCCTTTATTTCCCACTCTAGTCTTACTCCTTTTACTCTATTATTAACCTTGTTGTTGTTGTTGTTATTTGTCATTGAGTCGGCCCAGACTCATATGACCCCTCCTTGGGTTTCCCAGGCAGTATCACTACAGAAGTAGGATTGCCCAACCTTCCTCCGAGGAGTGGCTGGTGGGTTTGAACCACCAGCCTTCTGGTTAGCAGTCAAGTGCCTTAGGCACTATGCTACCAGAGCTCCTATTGTTAACCTTAGTGCTCAGAAATTACTAATACTAGTGTTCAAGAAGACATTCACTCTAAGCAACAAAAATACACAGGAATATACTACTTGAATTCAGAATGAATAGCTGTACTTTACTTTGGGAGGAGAAGAGAAGGGGATGTAGTAAATTTGAAGAAGTGGGAAAAAAGAGAATTAGGACTTCCCAGACTGAACCAAATCAAGACTTTTAAGTTATTGATCTCTCTCTTACTATTTGAGGATTTATTCACACCAGAAAGTTGCTAAGAACATATAAAAATACTTGACTAATGTATACTACAGAAGAATCTGAGCCAATAAACATTCAGACTGGTTAATTTTTCTCCCTCTGCTCACTGCATATGACTTACCTTAAATAATATTTTTTAAAGCTTAATGCTGGCCATTTTGAGTGCAGTTTTTAAATACAGAGATAAAAATCCATACCTCTATTAAAGTATAAGTTGCTTTTAGAATGCTTTTTCCTCTTCCATCATTATTTTTTTTAAAAATGTTTCTAGCATAAAATCTGCTATCAATTTGCCAACTTACTTACATGCCTGCCAATATATTTCTATGATTTTAAAAAATTCTAATGCTTGTCTAATTGTCATGCAATAGGACCCACTCATCGTGGCAGATTGTGTTGTGTCTGTATGGTGTGGATAAACCAAAGAATATCATTTTAATATTTCCTACATGTTCTATTTAAGCTTTTCTCAGTAGAAATTCTCAAATAAGGGTAAGATAGTATAGTAAAGAGAAGGCTTTTGATTAAAATATATCAATTAGGCAAATAAACACATACATTTTGGCCCTTTTATTAGGTGAAGTTGGAGGATGGGCTCACCTCAAAACGTTGGCTAACCTTAAATCTTGGTTAGATCATTACCTTTGCAACGATTCACAATATAATTTATCAAGATAGATATAATGAACATTTCCATATTCTATAATAGCTCACTGAATATTTTAATGGCTTTAGATTGGTCAGGGATAGAATAATAAAAAAAATGTAACTAAAATCCAGTGTGATTTTGAAAACTATCTCTGATGGAACAAACAGATTCATTGTAGTTCTACAAAACAGAGAATGGTACTTTTTAGATTTATTTTCTTAGATATGAACAAAGATTTTTATGTTCATGACTTTATTTTGGAAAGGAAAATGCTTAAATTTATTATGTAAGCATTATCACTCATAATAAATAAAACCAGAATAGTGATTGTTCAAGGCATTAAAGATCCAAGGACACTTTCTTGGAAGAGATTATTCAAAGCATTATCCTCAGGCAATGCTTTCACAGACAAATTGAATTCTAACATTGAGCCATTGAGGATTGAATTAGATCAATAAAGACAGACAATATGAATATCTTAGGCTAAAAATAAATATCCAAAATCTAAGGAGAAAAAGCACACTTTGATTTTCTAGGATAATAGATTTTTGCCTATATCTGGATAAATAAACAGACAAACAAACAAAAAAACACCCCACTGCCATTGAGTTGATTCCAATGCATGGTAACCTTTTAGGACAGAGCAGAACTGCTCCATAGGGTTTCCACAGCTGTAAATCTTTATGGAATTAGACTGCCTTATCTTTCTTCTGTAGAGTGCATGGTGGGTTTGAACCACCAACCTTTTGGTTAGCAGCCGACTGCTTTAACCACTATGCCATCAGGGCTCCCTTATATCTGGATATTTACCATAATTCCACTTTTAGAGACCCAAGTTATATTAAAATGATGGAAAAAAAATAAGCCCTCTTAATCTGGGAATAAATATGGAATTAAAAATATGAAGTATTTATCCTTTTAATGTATTAAATGGATTTCTCTATGTATTAACCCTTATTTCAAAATCCCCATATCCCCACCACCGATTTTCTATGATTATTTGTATTTGAGAAGACTATCATAGTTACTTTTGGATAACTGCAGGGAGGACAGGAAACTGAGACAAAATTTGGGGAGAAAGTACTTTTAGGAGCAACATTAAATAGAAATATAAACATTTCCTTTGTTTTCCATATGGTGTATCCATCCTATACAAAGGAGAATGAATCATAAATGCCAAATGACCTAAATGTTTCTGGGGTCTTAACAATTTTGATTTAACCTGTCTTCTGAGGGTGGATAGGGAAATAAAAAGAAGTAATAAATAAAAGTGAGCAAAAGGGCTTCGCTAGGATGACTTTAAAAAGATTAGATTGCATAGTGTTGCATTAAGATGCTTCTAAGAACCACCAGAGTTATTGTTTACCATTTTGAGATAGTACCTCAATGCCATATAGATATTTCTCAATCCATGAATTTCCAACCAGCCTAGTTCTTCTTCCTTTAATTAAGAAATATGTCTGTGTTTAAAATAAAGGCCCTTATTTAAGAATGAATGAAAAATAAGTGATACCATAAGATAATATTAACTTGAAAGTGTTCTTTTTTTCTTGGCCAATGCCTATGTGAACCAGGCATATAACAATTTATTGATTCTGGTTAAAGTTTTTATATGGCTCCTTATATTTTTGCAAGAGATTTACAATGTTGTTATATCCCATTTCTGAAACCACTGAAGAATGTAAGAGATTAATAGAGCTTCAGGAGAGGAACAAAATTGTATACTATGGCACTGGGAATATGGACATGCTTTTTAAAAAATGTATCTGAAGTAACGAAATTGGAGCTGATTTTTGTTTTGTTTTGCTTTCCCTTGCCTTCACTTTATTCCAAATCAGCGGAAATCTGAGGGAAAAAAAGCAGGAAAGGTAAGATTGTAAATTTCAAAGAAAATTGATTTTGTACAATGTTGCGTTTTTTTTTTTTTTTTTTTTTCTTATATTTCTGAAACTACAGTAGTTACTCCATGGAGTTAAAACTGTAAGTATTTAAGGTGACATATGTTATGGTTTCCCCTTAAAAGAGCTTCATGGTGAGCTGTTTCCACATTTTGTATCACTTAAACAATGCTGGAAGCAATTTTCAAGTCTGATTGTATTTTATTTTTCAACAGCACTTTCTTTTCCCACTGTGCCAAAACAACATACTGCTGACAGCAACATTTTGTGAATGTTATGCTAATACAGTTATTTTATGATAAATTTTTAGCAATAAAAAAGAACCATTTTGATGTCAATTCACAAAATGGTAGTGTCAGCAAAAGTTACTTAATATGAAACATGAAGAGCTCTGATAGACTTACAGGGAAGAATCCTGTAGCTAAACTAAATATGGTTAATTGGCAAAATGATGTTCTCAGAGGAACTGGGCTTTAGAAAATTATCTTCCAAAGTGAAAAACTGTAATTTTTCTTCAAATATATAAGGAGCTCTGGTGGCTTAGTGGGTAAGGCATTTGGCTGCTAACCAGAAGACATTGGTCCAAACCCACCAGATGCTCCACAGGAGGAAGAGGAGGCAATCTACTTCCATAAAGATTTACAGTCTTGGAGACCCAGTGGAGGTCAATATGAGTCAGAATTGACTCGATGGCAGTGGGTTTTGTTCTCGTTTGTTTTGGTTCAAATATATAGGAACTGTCTAGTTTCTTTAAAAAGTTGTTTCACCACTATTAAAGAAACAACTATCTCACATGTTGTTAAATTATAAGTACCTCATTACTTAAATTGCACTACCTCTAAAAATAAAGTTATAAAAGCTTCCTGCTGTTCACTGACATGTTTTTCCTAGCATTCTTGCCAGAATTTCTTCATCATATTTTGAGGTCAAAAGAAATGAGTTTCACTTAGAAGCTTCTGATGAAAGATACTTTGGAAACTAAATTCAGGAAACCTTAAATTATATCCTTGTTAGGAGTCAAAGTATTGCCATTATTGTAGGATCGGTTAAATGTCAGTATAGTGGGGTGAATTATCCTGTTCCAATTTGAGAGTTCAAAAATTACTTTTCAAAAAAGATCTTGCCCCAAAGAGTGATTTGAGCTATGCCAGGAAGTAATCTTTTTGCCTTGGATGTCTTTATCAAGGTATAAGAATTACCTAAAAATGTAGTCTGAGTAGAATGCCAAAGTGAATTTTCATTAATGTTTGAGAGATAAACTAAAATAAGAGAATCAGAGGGTTTAAATCGATATACCTTTCTGAGAATTTTCAAATGTCTGTCTGAGAGTCAGCTCCTCTCAGAACACAAAAGGTCAAAGAAGCTAATAATAGGAAAGAAAGGAAGCAAGGGAAGTAAAATGTCACTGACCAGTACATCATATTAGGTAGAATTTCATGTATACATACGGAGAAAGTGAGTGCAAGAGCCCTGGTGGCACATAGCTTAAGGTGCTGAGCTCCTAACCAAAAGTTTGGTGGTTCTAACCCATCAGCTGCTCCGCAGAAGTAAGATGTAGCAGTCTGCTTTTATAAAGATTTATAGCCTTGGAAATCCTATGCGGAAATTCTACTTTGTCCTATAAGGTCCCCACTCAATGGCATGGGCTTTTTTTTTTTTTTTTTTTTAGGGTAGTAATAGTTCACTGGCAGAATTCTCCTTTTCCATGTGAAGGACTGAAGTTCAATTCCTGTCCAATGAGCCTCACATGCAGTCACAATTAGTCTGTTAGTGAAGACTTGAGTATAGCTATGATGCTAAACAGGTTTCAGTGAAGTTTCTGAACTAAAACAAACTAGGAAAAAAAACTTGGTAAGCTGCTTCTGAAAGTTAGCCAATGAAAATCCTGTGGATTTTCACAATGGTCCTATCTGCATTGCAAATGGTTAAGTGCTTGGCTGCTAACAACGGACTGGCAGTTTGAAACACCTAGAAATGTCTAGCAAAAAAGGCCTAGTCATCTACTTCTGAAAGTTTACAGTCAGGAAAACCCTATGGAGCACAGTTGTATTCTGAAACACAAAGGATTGCTATGAGGTGGAATTGACTCCACACCATTTGTTTGGTTATTAAGAAGTCCCTAAGTGGTGCAAGGGAGCTCTAGTAGCATAGTGGCTAAGACACTTGCCTGCTAATCAGACGGCTGGCGGTTCAAACCCACCAGCCACT
>NW_006922039.1:1961562-1963497 GCF_000298275.1 Orycteropus afer afer
TGTCTCAGAATTTTTTTAAAAAAAGAAAATAAAAGCTCTCTTAAAATAAATATTTCTTTTTATTTCAAAGTAGTTATACTTGCAGAATTTTAGAGGAAACATGAAATATATTTAATATTGTAAAGTGCTAGAAATGTTTCAAAAAGAGTTTCTTTTTTTTATATTTTTATTTCTGTCAACTATGATGATCCAGTAGACTCACCAGTAAGCTTTTTTTCACTAGTTGATACACATTCCATACCTATCTTGGTATAATATGGTTAGCATATACCATGGAGATTAATTCTGTCCTCTGTTGTCCTTTATTTTTGGTTCATTGCTTTTATGTATACCTTTTGAAGGGTATTTTGGATGTTAAATTCAAAAAGCTATAAACCTTAAATATATTAAGTGTCAGAATATTCATTAACTTTGGATTTATTGCAAACGTTTCCATAAAATGTTGAATTAATCTCTTGAACTCCTGAACTTCACCTACTTAAGATTTTTTTTTTTTTTTTATAAATTATAAAATAGAGCTTTTATGTTCAATTTAATTCGGGATAAATGAAAATTATAAAGATCCTACATTTGTAAAAACGTAGGACAGTATATTTTCTTACCTAAGAATGAAATACCTATATCATTTTTTAAATGATAAAACGTCAAAGGTAGAAAAACTAAACTAGTATTTAAATTAAAATTATTTTAGTGGTCACACCAAACAAAACCTATTTCTAGATTCCAAATAGAGGGTTTAGGTTACAGAGTTAGATATTTTATTCTACCTTCTCCTGAATGATTACATTTCACAGAGAAGCTAGTACAAACAGCAGAATAAAGGCTAATGCCCCATTCCATGATTCATTCATTCTTTAACTTAGTTGGTATATAGTTGGCCCATAGCTAAGTTTTGGGGAAAGAACACATTCAACGCCTAGCCACCTATGATGGATTAAATTAGTGTAAACAATATTTATGTTCAACTAAAAGAGTGCAATTTAAAATAACTGGTTATTATTTTTTTTAAAATCATTGTTTATATTACACAAACTGGTTCATAGATTCAGTCTACTGGCTTCCTTTTAGCATTAACCTGAAAATTTTCTTGTAGACATTTTTGTTAAAAATCCTTTCCCCTCTTTGACTAAGCCTGAGACTAAATTGCCCTCAGGGTTCAAGCAAATAGCCAACTTTGTTAAAGGATATGTTCATCAAAGTGCTAAACTGAAAATGGCAGAAACAGAACTGTCTGAGATTCTCAAAGGAGTGTATATCTTATTTCTTTCTATTTGCCTGAGGTGAATTTACAAAGCAACTTATTTTAGACTAGCTTAGTGTGTAACAGAAAGAGTACCTATAGAAGTAATGCATGTAAAACCATTCTCTGCCACTGGCCTATTTTCTTCCAGAATCCTGTTATTTGGGTAGTCATTTATTTAAAGGCTACATGAAGAAGAAAGGAGCAATGAGAATGTTCAAGTGAACCCATATTAAAGTGCCCATTTTGCTGGTGTCCCCAAGATGCTTCGTCATCCTCTATTGTATTCAGCAATCTAGAAATGTTTCAAAGTTCTTTCTTTAGCAAAAAATCGCTGGCATTATATTTTAGGAGTTTAAATATGGAATGGTGCTTTGAGATATTATTTAATGTTACCTCCAAATTAACCACTTTTTGCTTTTAGTGAAAGATTATTTTCATGTTACTTTTTGAAGTATTATGATCTAGCAAATACATGAGGCTAAATCTGTGGCAATCATGAATGGCATCTCTTTTATAATGCCCTGTTTTCCTTATCAAACATTTAAGTAAATATTAGTAATATGAGAAAATTAAATCAAAGTAAGTGTTCTAATTTAGCACTACCACCTACCATGAAACCTGTCTGTATTCGTTGTACATATGATCCATAGATATGCTCTTTTAAAAACATGATATGAAAGATAAACTATGAT
>NW_006922039.1:1963597-1973304 GCF_000298275.1 Orycteropus afer afer
TCTGGTAACGTAGTGCCTAAGGCACTTGACTGCTAACCAGAAGGCTGGCGGTTCAAACCCACCAGCCACTCCTCGGAAGGAAGATGCGGCAATCTACTTCTGTAGTGATATTGCCTTGGAAACGCAAGGAGGGGTCGCTATGAGTCGGGTCTGACTGAACGGCACATAATAACAACAACAACAATAACTTCTTATTTTCCTTCAGAATAGATCCTTTATTTATTGGTAGTGATTGCAAATTTGGCCAGTGGCAAAAAGTGGCATATAATTCTACTTTAATTGTTTTGCTTTATCGTCCATACTTTTTCACAGACTAATGCTTGCATCTCATATTCAGTATTACACTGTTTTTTTTTTTAACTTTTTATTGTTGAGTGTTACAACTGTTAATTGCAGCAACTTTTATAAGCAAATATCCATTTTGTCTCACATTTTTGCATACTACTTTTGTTGATTCTGTGGTTCTTCTATGCATGTAGCTGCATTCTTGAACCTTATTTTCATGTGAATATAATTTTTAATGTAGTTTCCCTTTTAATGATTATTTTTTAATCTTTTCACCTTATATTAGCTTACTGGATAAATTGAGTTTTTCCTTTACTAGGTCCTCCAATAATGCAATGCCTCTCCATTTTACCTACTTTATAAAATTTCTTCCTGGCTACGTTTATCTCCCTATCTCATCATTGCCATCCTTGGCTTTTCACACTGTTTACAGTGCCAATCTCCAGCTGTAGATTCTTCTTACAGATTGTATTCTCCACAGGACACTGAGCACAATTTGGGGGAAAAGCAGAAAATTGTACAGAAGATTTAACGTTTTGCACATTAATGGCATTAAGCTTCATTTGGGCTTTAGATATTGTTCAGAAATCTTTTTATTCCCCTCTCATTAACTTTCTCTCCCATTCCTTGAATGACTGTCTAAACCTTTTCAACCACCTTCAAATTTCTTTACCAATCACCAATCCTGAATTATCAGCAGATTACTTTAAATCCTACTATCCTAAAATAGAAACTATCTCTGTAACTCCATATATTTCTGAGGTCCTTTCTAGGCTCTCATTTATTCCCTCACAACTTTGAAATATTTAGCTTTTTAGTTCTTTCTGTGTGCTATTTTCTTTTTACCTTTTAAAATATGAAATGTCATTTGTCAAGGGGAAAATAAAAAGTAATAACACCCCCTACCCTTAAGTTGGCTATCCTCTTTAGATATCGCTGTAATTTACTACTCAATTGAGGGAATGAACTCCCCTATTGACTGCATTTTCTCACTACACATTTCCTGCTGTGATATTACTATTATCTTTCCCTCCCAATTAAATGGAACTCTTTTGTCAGTTTCTAAAGATTTTCTGCTTGGTACATACAGACTTTCCTGTTATATTTGACGTTTTAACTACCACTCCTCTCTAGGATGTTTTAGAAATTTTTCTTCTCTAAAGTCTTCTGTGATTTCTCCAAACCAGAGTAACACCTCTCTTTAAACTTTTATGTCTGAACCACCCATTTCTACACATAAGTATCATGTTCTCATCTGCATTGAGAGTTCATGCTAATTAAATGCACATTTCTTCAGTATTTCCTCTATACTTAACACAATAATAGCATATTTTGCTTTCTATAAACACATAGTACATTTGTCTAATGTTTAATTTCTGCACTTTGATGGGAGTCCAACAGAACTGACTTAATTGAAAAGAAACCTATTTCTGATTTTTCAGAACAAAACATGGAATATTCTGTGAAAATAATACCAAATTCTGATTATACAGGGTTCTAAATTTTTTCCTTTCGGAATCCTTGAACTTCAGGTGAAACAGACCTAATTAGAGTCACTGTAATCCTGTTTTTCAATGTATAGAAGTATTCTGGGAAAATCAATGTTGAGAGTCATCACCTTTTTGAAAAATACAATTTTATTGGTTGTTGTTGAGAATATACACAGCAAAACATACACCAATTCAACAGTTTCTACTTGTACCATTTGGTGACATTGATTAAATTCTTTGACTTGTGTAACCATTTTCATTCTCCATTTGTTTCTCCCCAGTTATCATAAATTCACTACCCCCACTAAGGTTCCTATATGGGAGCTTTAGCTAAGGCATTTGACTGCTAATCAGAAGGCTGGTGGTTCAAACCCACCAGCCACTCCTCAGAAGGAAGATTGGGCAAACTACTTCCACAGTGACACTGCCTTGGAAACCCAAGGAGGAGTCGCTATGAGTCAGATCTGACTGGAAGGCAGTGAGTTAGTTTTTTGGTTTTAAGGTTCCTATATAATTTTTCTAATTGCTATTGTCCATTTGATCCCATATAGACAGTTCATAAAAGAGGATAATGCTCAAAGAAGACATTTTTTACTAATTAAGCTTAACTACTATTTGATTTTAAGAAGATTTTATTACATCCTTGGTTCAATGTTCAATATGTTATGTATTGAATTGTTTCACCCTGATTTTATATTTAAATATATTTGCATGTGTGGAGCCAGTGTACTGGTTTTGGTTATTAATTCAGATGTACTGGATTGCTGTCCAGTATTCTTTGTGTTGATGGAATGTCTGCTGGCAATTTGGTACAGGTCTCTGCTCTTCATGAAGGGGACTTGGAGTTGGGACAAGCAGGTGTTATGGTGGCTTAATGTGCTTCTTCTATTGGATGAGGCAGGGGAGAAGGGAAAAAAGAGAAATTAAAAAAAGAAAAAAAGACGCCAATAGCAAGTCCCCATTTTCTGTGTTTCCACAGTTGCTACTGGCTCTGGGTTTTTTTTTTTTTTTTTTTCCGAGTCTGCTTAGGATGGCTACAATGATGACATTTTGCTGTCAATCACAGACCCACAGTTAAAAATCAACAGAGAACCCAATGATCAGGGGCCACTACTTTCTACTTGGGTTGGAAAGCCACAAAAACCCCATATACTGGTCCACTCTGTGGTGGTGGAAGAACTGAATCCCAGCTCCCTGCTGTGAGCTAGTTCCTGGTCCTGCCTACTTGTGGCAAGTTTCCTCCCTTCCCCCTCTCCACTCTGGACTCCTTGGCAGCCAGAGCCAATGGGGTTTCTGCTCTGTTTCTCAGCAAAGTTATTCACTTACTCAGCTAAGCTCCCAAGGTCACTGTCAGAAGCTTCCAGTGTGGGCATTCCAAGTCCCCAAAACCTCTGTGGGTTCTGTGGTGGCTCCCCCGCCCCACCTTTTTTTTTTTTTTTTTTTTGCTCCTTCTCTTTATGGCTCTCCCCTGTGTAGCTGAGTTTTCCACTTCTCTGCCTCTCCGTCTCCCCACCAGCCAGGCAGTTTCATTTATTTTTCCTGGCTGTTTAATCTGCTCCTTTTCTCTGTCTCCACTAAATCTGGCACCCTCTCTCCTACTCAGCTGTTCACAACTCTAGAATCCATGCTTCCATCTGGTACACATAGTTTTTCAGGAATTAAGATGCTAGGGGGACCAAACATGTGGGCTATAGGTACACCATCTACCCACCTCACCAGTACTAGGCTGTTTCAATGACTGTAGCTGTATAGTACGATTTAAAATCATGAAGTGTGAGTCCTTCTACTTCATTCTTCTCTTTCAGCATTGTGTTAGCTATTCAGTCTCTTGCCTTTCCATGTAAAGTTGAGGATCAATTTTTCCATTTCTGTAAGGACACTTGTTAGAATTTTGATTAGGTTTGCATTGAATCTATAGAAGACTTTGAGTAGTATTAACATCTTACTAATATTAAATCTTCTGATCCATGAACATTAGCATATTTCCATTTATTTAAGTCTTTTTAATCTCTTTCAGCAGAGTTTTATAGCTTTCATTGTATAAGTACTTCATGTCCTTGGTTAGATTTAGTCTTAAATTTTTTATGTTCTTAGATGCTACTCTAAATGAAATTGTGTCCCTAATTTACCCTTCAGATTTCTCATTGTTGGTGTGCAGAAGCCCGATTGTTTTTTGTTTGTTGACTTTGCATGCTGCAAGTTTGCTAAATTCTTCCATTATGTCCAGAAGTTGTCTTGTGGATTCCTTGAGATTTTTTTTATATATAAGATCATATCATCTGTGAATATAGATAATTTTACTTCTTCTCCAATCTGAATACTTAAAACTCTGATGCTCTGAACATTTTTTTTCAGTATTTTTCTACAAGGTCCCAATTGGGTGAGCTGTCTCTTTAAAAATAATAGCTGTCTCTTTAAAAAATAATTTTCTTTGGTTTTATGCAAAAGCAGGGAGACTACATGATGGTACTGTGTCCTTTTTTCTCATTCTTTACCAAAAACTCTAAACTTCACATTGAATCATTCTAAACCATCATATCTACCATTGTCTCACCTTATAGCATCAGATCCATCCACTGTATCTCTGAAAAGCAGATGTTTCTGCTCTGTGTGTGGCACAATACTTTGAATGTTCTGAAATAAAATAGTCAATATTCATTTAAGTTCTATGTCTTATTCAGCATAAATGTCAAACAATAGATAGTGACACATTAAGTATACTAAATCAAGGTTTTAAAAATATATTTTATTCAAAGCAATAGAAAAGAGGAAAACATTGTAAATGTTTATTTCAATAGCACTTTAATATGCATTGAATACAACATTCCAAGGTATTTAGTTTTGCAGTAGTGTTAGATGCAGTTACAAATTTAGTGTTTCACATACATTCTCCTATCATTGTCACAAACTGGGCAATTTTCCATGCTCTCTCTCTCTCTTTTTTCTTTTTTTCCCTAGCAACTATTGACAGTCATTGCTTCCATTCATTCAATGCCATCTAATTTGGTATGTAATTTAGAATCCTTGTCTGGTGCTATGAACAACTGATACATTAAAATTTGGTACTCCAACCTATAGAACTCATATTTATGTCTGATCTCAACCAACAATTGAAACAATTGTACTTCCAATGATTTTCACATAAGAAACAGGCATATACATGCCGTCACTGCTAAATTAATGACAACTTTGAAATAGAAAATCTTCCTAT
The DNA here is from genome assembly GCF_000298275.1 of Orycteropus afer afer. Taxonomy (NCBI): domain Eukaryota; kingdom Metazoa; phylum Chordata; class Mammalia; order Tubulidentata; family Orycteropodidae; genus Orycteropus; species Orycteropus afer. The sequence continues at coordinate 1,968,584 of NW_006922039.1, forward strand.
TTTAGGAGAACAAATCATTTTAACTTTACCTTCTTAATTCCCATATTTGATTTCTGCAAGCAAATAGTGAGGTAAAATTTCCTAGGGATACAGTGGAAAATGTTTGCTGATAAAATTTGCTAATGGCACTGATATCGAGATATCTGTTTACTCCATCCTTTAAAATACTAGATTGTTTAACAAATCATGTTTATTTAATCAAAACATATGCTTTTCTTCATGAGTGAGCTAAGGATTAGTTGTACTCTATAACCAATTGCTCTCATGTCACATGTAGAACACAGCTTTTTCAGTACTTATTTTGGCACAAATTGTTTGCTATTGACTGCTAACCTAAAGATTAGTGATTTGAGCCCAGCCAGTGGTGTTGTAGAAGAAAGGCATTTGGTTTGGTAAAGATGAGACCAAAACTAAACCCACTACCATCAAGTAGAAGATTACAGTTAATATAATCCTATGCTAACACATGGAGTCATTGTGAGTTGGAGTCTACTTGATGATAATGGGTCATAGTCACATGAGTTACACCATGCTTTTTTGCAAAGATGCTAGATTTTCTGAGTATTCTAATATTCATAATTTTGAAAGCTTTATAGTAATAATGGGAACTCTGGTAACGTAGTGCCTAAGACACTTAACTGCTAAGCAAAGGGCTGGCGGTTCAAACCCACCAGCGACTCCTGGGAAGGAAGGTTGGACAGTCTACTTCTGTAGTAATGCTGCCTCAGAAAGCCAAGGGGGGGGGCATTGAGTCAGGTTTGACTCAATGGCTCATAACAACAACAACAACATAGTAATAACAAGAGCCCTTCAATGGTGGCAAAGTGGGTAAGGCATTTGGCTGCTCACCAGAATTTTGGTCGTTCAAACCCACCAGGGAGGAAGAAAAGGCAATCTACTTCCATAAAGATTTACAGCCTTGGAAACCCAATGGGGATTATTATGAGTCAGAATTAACTCAATGGCAGTGGGTTTGGTTTTTTGATTTGATGGTGCAGTAGTTAAGTGCTAGGCTGCTAACCAGAAGGCCAATAGTTCAAACTCATCAGCTTCTTCATGGGAGAAAGATGTGACAGTCTACTTCTGTAAACATATATAGCTTTAGAAACCTTATGAAAACAGTACTGTTGTTGTTGTTGTTGTTACGTGCCCTCGAGTAGGACCTGGCTTATAGCGACCCCTCCTTGGGTTTCCGAGGCAGTATCACTAAGGAAGTAGATTGCCCCATCTTCTTTCCTAGGAGTGGCTAGTGGGTTTGAACCACCAGCCTTCTGGTTAGCAGTCAACTCTGTCCTATAGGGTCCCTGTGAGTTGAAATCCACTTGACAGCAAAGGGTTTGGTTTGATTTTTGGTTATAGTAAAGACACAACTAGAATTTTCATTAAGTCATTCAAGCATCATGGCACTCTTCAGTATTTAAAAGAATTGATTTCACATGTTCTGTTCATCAAATATTCTGTATTGAGGACAAAAGCAAGCATGCATTAATGCCAAGCAAAATGGTACATATAGATTGGATACATGGAGTTGGATGAAATTTGTTAAACATGATGGTTTTGATTCAATTTATTTCTATGGGAAAATATCTAGATTTAGAAGTACACTAAAAGTAGAATCCTTAGCAGTAGTGGCTTAGAAGCACTTATTTCCTGTCAAGCTACATTTGAAGTAGTTTATGTGAACATTAAGACATTTTCTTCTGAATGTGTGTTTCTACGATACAGTTAAGGATTTGCTAGGTCTGATACTGAGAAATTTATGAATAAGAATTATGATTTTAAAATTTTCTATCTTATGATCATTAGGTTAGATACATTGCCTTTAGCATACTTCTTTGTATTCATGGTTCTGTGCTTGTCTACTAGCCAAAAGGTTGGCAATTTCTACAGCTCAGTGGTGCCTCAGAAGACAGGTGTAGCTATCTGCTTCCAAAAAGTCATAGCCTTGCTAATCCTATGGAGCAGTTCTACTCTGCACACATGGGGTCACCATGAGTCATAACTGACTTCATGAAAACTAACAATAATAACCTCTCATCCATTTATATATACATCATACATTTAAATTTTTAGGCTGGTTAAGTCTCTTACTGAACTCCCAGATAACTCAGGGAAGCTTCTGACAATTGTCAGGTGGTATTTTACCAAAACTAAAACCAAAATCCACTTCCATCAAATTGATTCTACTCATAGCAACCCCCACTGAGTTTCTGAGGTGGCAACTCTTTACAGAAGTAGATTGCCCCATCTTCCTTCTGAGGAGTGGTTGGTGGGTTTGAACTGCCAACCTTCTGGTTAGCAGTCAAATGCCTTGGACACTGCACCATCAGAGCTCCTTGCATTTTACCAGAGAAGTGTAAATATATTAGTCAATCTCCTGGCCTTGAAACGATTCCTGCTGTTACCTAAATTATTTTGTTGCTTCTTAAAAGAACTTCCTAGAATTTTTTTTTTTTTTAATGCTTTAAATTAGAGGTATTAAACTGGTAAAATCTACAGTATAGGTTGCAATATACAAACTTAATAATTGAAGATGTTTTATAAGTTCCTGTAACCTGTGCCTAGAACATCCCTTGCAGCCTAGTAAATATTTAATGCATATTTGTTGTGATTTATTTAACAAACACATATATGATGGTTTCTTTGTATCAGATCCTACACTTAGTAATGAGTATATCAAAGGATTGAGATATACTCTTTGACTTCAAGTAGCCCACTCTCTAGTGAGAAAAACAGACATGTAAACCAAAATTATAGATTTTTCTTCTTGAGTAATCCTAAATCCTACTTACATGTACTGTTATTTTTAATCAGAATTATTCATTTGAAGGTAAGAGTGTACGTTGTCTTCTCATATTCTTATTTATCCCCATGTTTTGGACCACGTAAATTTGGTTTCCTTTTAGCTTTTGTCAGTGATATAAGCCATTGCAATTTTATTCTGTTGAAATGGCATCCCTCTTCCCATTATATTCAACTCCTTTTGGCCTGAAGTATTTATCAAATATTCTTTAACAGCTTGTTTTATTATTTATGAATGCAAGCTATTGTTATACAAATACGCTTTAAACATTGATTTAAGAGTTAGGTTTTCTCCTTGAAGTGCATAATACTTCAAACAATGTATCTATTGACTAACATGACAGATTACCCTCCTTATTTTCGTGAAAACAAGATGTGTAGTAGAGCAAGTCTTAAATACTGACCTTCAATCTTTTTCCTAGTAAGCAATTGTGAATGTATTGCTGTAAATCTCTAACATTAAAGGAACTGTCTCTGAGATCTGTTTCAGATTCTGTAATAAAGGTGATTGCTGGGAATTGTTTGTTGTTTAACTCTGGAACAGGTTGTGTATCATTTTTATTGATTGATAAGATACCATCTATGTAATGCCTGTGTAAAGTTGGCTACGTGTAAAATTGATTTAAAATATTATGCTTCATAGTAGCCATAAAGATACCAGTTGCTATTGCAAATCAGGAAATTCCATGCATCTCTGAGCAAAGAAGTCACCTGCAATAGGAAAAAAGAAAGAAGAAAATCACAATTCATGGCAAAAACAGTACAGTTAAATGTATTAAGCAAAAGTTCCTAGTGGGAAGGTTCCCTCGCCCCCTTGGATTCCATAAAACAAGTAACACAAAAACACAATCACTGCCGTGGAGTCAGATCCAACTCATAGCGACCCCTTCTTGAGTTTCTCTGGTGGTATCATTATGGAAGTGGATTGCCCAACCTTCCTTCCAAGGAGTGGCTGGTGGGTTTGAACCACTAGCCTTCTGGTTAGCAGTCAAATGCCTTAGGCACTATGCCACAAGAACTCCCATAAAACAGGTAGCTAACAAACAGTTAGTCCAGTTCTTTCTCCATACCCTTATATTAATCAGTTAAGGTGGTTGGCCCACTACACAGTGATTCTCAAGTGGACAGGGAGTTTTAGCAGTGATTCTCAATTCTGTCTGCCATTAGAATCACCTAGGATCTTTTAAAATTTACAATACTCAGTTTGCAGCTCAGACCAATTACACCAAAATCTCTTGGGTGGGATCCAGGCATTGGTATTTTGTAAGATCCCATAGGTATTTCTAATGCACAATTTTAAGAACTATTTTTAATTTGGATTTTGTAAATTTTATTTGTTTCTGTGGCAAACCTAGGTATAAAATCCAACAGTTCACTTAAAAAAAAAATTAGATTGGTTGTCTTTTTATGAATTTTAGTACAAAAGTTCTGTAATTATATGGTTATGTAAAATATGTTCACAATATACTTTTATTGCCACAGAAAGGCCAAGCAATGGACAGGAATGTGATAATTTGCTAATGAAGTTAATAGACCAAACTGAAAATATGCATATATGACTGTGAATGATGTAAAATCTTCCAAAAAAAGGCAACAGTATATATTTATTTGGTATATATTGAATTATTCCACAATCCTTGGTGATAAAAGCCAAATTAGGTGATAGTGTTTTTCCTCCAATATTACAACACAGTAGAATTTAAAAGCTACGATGATGATTTTAGGAGCTCTAGAGGCATAGTGCCTAAGGCATTTGACTGCTAACCAGAAGGTTGGCAATTCAAACACACTAGCCACTCTGTGGAAGGAAGACTGGGCAATCTACTTCCTTAAAGATTTACCTTCTTGGAAACTCCATGGGTGTCTGAATTAACTCGATGGCAGTGAGTTTGGTTTTTGAGTATTTTAGGCATCCCTTG
>NW_006922039.1:1973461-1978218 GCF_000298275.1 Orycteropus afer afer
GTTATAATGATTTTAGCAGACTAGATTTCAAGGCTTGTTTGTTATTTACCTTTGAGTAGATTCAAACTCATTGTGATCCTTTGTGTGAAGAATACAATACTCTTTCATAGGGTTTTCAATGACTGTTGAAACAAATAATTTAATATTCTTTACCAACACCATAATTCAAAGGCATCAATTCTTCTTCAATCTTCCTTATTCATTAGCCAATTCTTGCAAGCATATGAAGGAGTTGAAAATTCACTGGCTTGGGACAGGTGTACGGCAGTCTTCAAAGTGATATATTTGCATTTTAACACTTTAAAGAAATTTTTTAAAGAGATTTGCCTAATGCAGTATGTCATTTGAGTTCTTGATTGCTCTTCCATGGACATTGATTGGAGATTCAAGTAAAATGAAATCTTTGGAAATGTCAATATTTGATCCATTTATCATGATATTGTTTATTTGTCCACTTGGGAAGATTTTTGTCTTCTTTATGTTGATGTATAATCTATACTGTAGGCTTTAGTCTTTGATGTTCATTAGTAAATGTTTCAAGTCCTCTTTGCTTTCAGCAAGCAATGTTGTGTTATCTGTATATCATAGAATGTTAAAAAATCTCTCACCAAGCCTGATGCTGCATTCTTCTTCATATAGTCCAGCGTCTCTGATTATTTGCTCAGCATACAGATTGAATAAGTATTGTGAAAAGATACAACCCTGATACACATCTTTCCTTATTTTAAAACAAGTAGTATCTCATTGCTCTGTACAAGTGACTGCTCCTTGGTCTATGTACAGGTTCTGTATGAGCACAGTGAAGTGATTTGTAATTCTCATTCTTCACAATGTTATTCATAATTTGTCATGATCCATAGAGTTGAGTGCCTTTGAATTGGCAAAATGACACCAGTAAACACTGATCTGGCATTCTCTGCTTTCAGGTATTATCCGTATGACACTGTTACACATCCTCTTTTGAATGAACCTTGAATTTCTGGCAATTTCCTGTCAATGTACTGCTGCTATGGTATTTGAGTTATCTTCAGCATTATTTTACTTGTGTGTAATATTAACTATATTGTTAAATAATCTCCATATCCCATTGGATCACCTTTCTTTGAAGAGTCTGGTATATGGAACTCTTCCAGTCAGGTAGCTCCCTTCCAAATTTTTGGACATCGATGATTGAACTCTTCTTGCATTGCATCCAGTTGTTGAATCATCTCAATTGGTATTCCATCAACTCGAAGTTTCAATTTTTTTTCCTTCAGTTTTTTCAGCTTGAGAAATGCCAAGAGTGTTTTTTCCTTTTGGTTTTCTAACTCCAGGTCTTGGCCATTTCGTTATGATACTTTATTTGTCTTCTCAAGCTATCTTTCGAAATTTTCCATTCAGCTCTTTTACTTCATTATTTGTTCCATTCACTTTAGCTACTGTATAACAAGGAGCAAGTTTCAGAGTTTCAACGTAATCATCTATTAAATATTCTCATTTGAAATCTACCAACATGTAAAAGCTGAGTAACTTTTTCCTTCTTTCTGAGACTATATTGTAGGACTGCAAGGTAAATGAAAACTTTGTTGGACAGGAAAGATTACAGGAAAACAACCAGGGTAGAAAGTAGCCAGGTATAATGGGATCATAATTGATTGATTGAGGTGAATTGAAGAATGTGTTAGGATAAATACATAGGAACTAGATAGCAAAGTAATATTACACATGCAAGAGATCAAGCTCTGTAGACTGAAGATACTTGTAATATTTGACCTATTTACAAAATGTGCAAAAAGCCATTATAAAGGATTCACAGTCCAAGTAATATAACTTATAAATCCTTGATGCATTGCGTTAGTGATTTAAAAGGCTGTAGTTTTTTTTAAGATACAGAACCTTTTAAAATAAGTTACTATTTAACCAGCACATGTTGTTGTTGTTATTATGTGCCATCAAGTCAGACCTGATTCATAGTGACCCCTCCTTGGGTTTCTGAGGTAATATCATTACGGAAGTAGATTGCCAACCTTCCTTCTCAGGAGTAGCCGGTGGGTTTGAACTGCCAGCCTTCTGGTTAGCAGTCAAATGCCTTAGGCACCACGCTACCAGATCTCCTGAACCAACACATACTACTTAATATGTAAAATCTTCCATGACATTTAATACCTTTAAAGGAATTATCCATTGTGTATTGTATTTTTACAACTCTCCATTATTAATACTCTGTCTGAGAGAGTATCCTTGCTATTTTAGGATCCCTGTTGGTATTTTAATAGCAAAACACCAGAAAATCAACTTCAGTGGGGTACTTTATACCATCCACTAACCATGTTTAGCTTAATGTCTAGAGTAGCTTATCTTCATCTGTCTCTTCAGAAGAAATATAAAAATGTAATTAAATTTTATGTCTTATGTGCTTTTGAAGGAGTTTTGGTGGCATAGTGGGTAAGGCATTTAGCTGCTAACTGGAAGGTCAGTGGTTCAAACCTACCAGCTGCTCTGCAGGAGGAAGATGAGGCTATCTACTTCCATAAAGATCTACAGCTTTGGAAACCAAATGGGGGTCACTATGAGGTGGAATGGACTTGTTGATGGTGGTTTGGTTATATATATATATATATATATATATATATATATGCAGAGAGAGAGGGAGAGGCAGAACAACAACAAAGTAGAGGATAAACAAAAAAGGAGAAGGCCCTTAACAAGACGGATTGACACAGTGGCTACAATGATGGGCTCAAGCATAGCAAGGATTGTGAGGATGACAGAGAAGCAGGCAGTGTTTCATTCTGTTATACATAGGGTTGTTATGAGTTGGAACCTACTCAAAGGCATCTAAGAACAGCATACATATACACTCACACATACATGCTTACACACAAATACACTACTCATTTTTTCATTTTTTGGCATGGTTAGATTCTAAAATCTGGATTGTTATGCTCCTCAGACTCAAGAAGTTATTTCAGAGACAGTCCTGCAAGGCTGTTCCCTCCCCTGTGACTGCTGTCTGCAGCTTGCTAGTCTTGGCATAATGATTTCTGTATTTTGGGCAGCCAGATTGGTTTACATTTCAAACCACAAAACTGAAAAAAAAAAAAAAAAAAACCAAACTCACTGCCATTGAGTCATTTCTGACTCATAGCGACCCTCTCTTGGGTTGTGAAGGTGGTATCTCTATGGAAGTAGATTGCCCAATCTTCCTTCTGAGGAGTGGCATAGGCAGGGCTAAATGGGTCAAGATTTGCAGCCAAAAGGGTACTTTGACCCTAAGGGAGTTCTCACACTCCACAAAAATGCTCACCCACCCCAGATCGTAGCCCACTGGCCCCAGAGACCTCAAGCTTACAAACATGGGATTTCAGGATCTGTATTTAAGTGGCTGCTGCACCCTTCTGATGCCTTTTTGCAGACTGGTGGCTGAAACCACAGCTCCATTACAAGCCTGCAGGCTAGGCTGGGATACTATGAGACCACAGAGCATGCTTACAGGTTAATGGTTTGAGGCCAGGAGGTCAGTCACTTATTTATTTATTTATAATTTATTGGCATCCAAAACTGGGGAGAGTGGTGAAATGAGAAAGATCAAGGACTTGGGTATCAGGAGAGATGCACTCTTTCTCAAAACACTTGGGTACTTACCTAGGTTTAAGTTGATTTGAGTAGATTTTTTTACTACTATTGTAAATGTCTAATGCCACATGAGAAAACAGTTGATAATTGAGGAGCAAGTGTGTGTGTGTGTGTGTGTGGCTATTAGAAAGAGTGAGAGCAAAAGAAAGCGAGAAATACTTTAAGTAATTGACTCACATAATTGTGGGGATGACAAGTTGGAGACTCCTGTTGGCTCATATTATTGTGGCAGGGGCAGATAGGTGCAAAATCTGTAGGTTAGGTGACAAGTTGGAAACTCCTGAAGGCTTCTGCTTCAGGATCTGTTGATCAAGCAACAGGAAAAATGCAGAGTGAAGAAGAGTGAAAAAAGAGTCCTGCCAAAATATTTATTTATACTCTGGTGGCATAATACATTCTAGGGAAACTCACCTTTTCAATTGATTGTTGATTGCATTACACTATATTACATAATTATATTCAATCTACTCTACTCAAGTGCAGATGTTTTAATTACATATAACTACTACATGACAGCAACCAGACTAGTCTTTAGCCAAACACATGGAACCACAGCATGGTAATGTGAACACATAAAATTAACCATCACACTATGTATTTGTTCAAATTTGATGGGTTATTGGGTAAGAAATTACAACTTGGAAGGAAGGAACATTATTCAGGTTTAGAAGGGCTCACTTTCATTTTCACTGCTATTTATAAGGTTTTCAATGGAAATTTTTTTAGAAGTGGATGGCCCCAGTCTACTTCCCATTCTGTCTTAGTCTGGAAGCTCCACTGAAAGGTGTCCACCATGGGGGACCCTGCTGGCATAGATTTTATCTTCACAGCAACATGAAAGCCACAACAGTAAAACAAACTGATAGAAAAGTGGTGAATTAATGTGAATAGTAGTGAAACAGTGTCTGATATAGTGCTGAAAGATGAGCACCTCAGGTTGGAAGGCACTTAAAATACATCTGAGGAACAGCTGCCTCCTCAAAGTAGAATTGACCTTACTGACATGGATGGTGTAAAGCTTCTAGAACTTCATTTGCTGATGGGATACAAAATGGGAAGAAACAGTTGCAAACATTCATTAATAACTGGAAAATTGAATGTACAGAGTATGAATCTAGGAAAATTGGAAGTTGTCAAAAGTG
>NW_006922039.1:1978701-1980075 GCF_000298275.1 Orycteropus afer afer
ATCTACTTCCGTAGTGATACCGCCTCGGAAACACATGGAGGGGTCGCTATGAGTCGGGATACTGCATTGTTTAAAATCAGGAGGTTGTGCCTCAGGATTGTATCCTTTCACCATATTTGTTCAATATGTCTGCTGAACAAATAATCTGAGAAGCTGGTCTATATGAAGAATAATGTGGCATCAGAATTGGAGGAAGGCTCCATTGTAAAAATTTCAACAACCTACGACATGCAAATGACACAGCCTCTCTTGCTGACAGTGAAGAAGACTTGAAGCATAATAAGCAACAAATAGATGGAGAAAAGATTGAACTTGTCAGAGATTTCATTTTACTTGTATGCACAATCAATACCCATAGAAGCAGCAGTCAAGAGATTAGATATCATATTGCACTGGGGAAATCTGTTGCAAAAGCCCTATTTAAAGTGCTGAAGAACAGAGATATCACTTTGAAGACTCAGGTGCACCTAATCCAAGCCATAGTGTTTTCAATAGCCTCATATGCATATGAAAGCTGAACAAGAATGAGGAAGACCCAAGAAGAGTCCATGCCTTTGAATTGTGGTGTTGGCAAAGACTACTGAAAACACAATGGACTGCCAGAGAAAGAAACAAATCTGTCCTGGAAGAAGTGCAGCTGGAATGCTTCTCAGAAATGAGAATCACCAGACTTTGTCTCACCTGCTTTGGTCATGTTGTCATAAGGGACCAATCCTTGGAGAAGAATATCATGCTTGGTAAGAAAGATGGTCAGTGAAAAAGGGGAAGCCCCTCAATGAGATGGATTGACACAGTGGCTGTGATGATGAGTTCAATAAACATATCAAGGATTATGAAGATGGCACAGGACTGAGCAGTGTTTCGTTCTGTTGTATATAGGGTAGCTATGAGTTGGAGTCAACTCATCAGTATCTAACAAGAAAAATACCTTCAATTTCAAATCTCTCCTTTGGAATTATGTGACTTGACAGTGCTGCATCTTTTCAAATGTAGGACATAGTTCTACTTTAAGAAAGTGCCTAAAGGTCTACTTTTAAATATTTCTCATATCAGAAACACCATCCAGACATTGGGTGTGATTAACTATCACAATTTAGTTCACTAAACACCTTTCTGGATATAAATGTACCTATATTCCCTTAAGTCAAGTGTAAGGAAACTTTTATGTGATAATTTGTACTTAGGAGTTACTAATCCACCAGGAATTCATAACACTAAGGTATTAGAGGCAATATTATTTGTCTTAAGTTGTACTTTAGCTTCTTAATGTAAATATTTTTTTCCTAAAATGAAAATCAGCCTACTACATAATACACTGCAATTTTCTCTTTCAATTAATTGTACTGGCTATCTACCTAGCTTTCTATGTTCCAT
>NW_006922039.1:1980711-1984516 GCF_000298275.1 Orycteropus afer afer
ATATGGTTTTAAAAATTTGATCTGTTTAATTACTGTGAATCATTTAAATGTCCTTTATAACATATAGATAGATACAGATATATACCCAAACCCACTGATGCTGAGTTGATTCTGACTCATAGTAAGACAGAGTAGAATTGTCCCATAAAGTTTCCAAGGCAATAAATCTTAATGGAATCAGACTGACACATCTTTCTCACATGCTGTGGCTGATGATCTTGAACCACTAATCTTTTGTATAGCAGCCAAGCATTTTAACCACAGAAAAACCAGGTCTCCATATATATGTGTGTGTTCATGTATATATACATACGCATACACGTCTGCTAAGACATACGTGGGAGAAGGAAGAGGCCATCCATTCCTCAAAGTATTGGCCAGTTAAAACCTTATGAATAGCAGTGAAACACTGTCTGATATATTACTGGAAAACTTTATGAGTAGCCCAGAATCATTGTCTGATATAGTGCTGGAAAAGGAGCCCTTCAGGTTTGGGGGAAGAACCAAACTCACTGTCTTGGATTCGGATCTGACTCATAGTGACCCCTCCTTGGGTTTCCAAGGAAGTATCACTACAGAAGTAGATTGCCCAATCTTCCTTCTGAGGAATGGCTGGTGTGTTTGAACTGCCATCCTTCTGGTTAGCAGTCAAATGCCTTGGGCACTATGCCACTCAAAATATGATTGGGGAAGAGCTGCCTCCTCAGAGTAGAGGTGACCTTAATGATGTGGATAGAGTAAAGCTTTCAGGACCTCCATTTGCTGATATGGCACAACTCAAAGTGAGAAGAAACAGATGCAAAGATCCATTAATAATTGGAACATGGAATGTACAAAATATGAATCTAGGAAAATTGGAAGTTGTCAAAAATGAAATGAAATGCATAAAGATGGATATCCTGGGCATTAGTGGGATGAAATGGACTGGATTTGACCATTTTGAATTAGACAATAATATGATCTATGATGCCAGGAATAGGAGCTCTGGTAGCATAGTGTCAAGGCACTTGAGTGCTAACCAGAAGGCTGGCAGTTCAAACCCACCAGCCACTCCTTGGAAGGAACATGTGGCAATCTACTTCCATAGTGATACTGCCTTGGAAACTCAGGTAAGGGTCGCTATGAGTCTGGTGCGACCCAATGGCACACAACAACAACAACATGCCAGGAATGATGAATTGAAGAGGAATGGTAGGGCATTCATCATCACAAAGAATGTATCAAGATCTATCCTGAAGTACAATGCTGCACTGATGGGATAATATCCATATGCCTACAAGGAAGACCAGTGAATACTACTATTATTCAAATTTACACACCAACTACCAAAGGCAAAGATGAGGAAATTGAAAATTTTTACCAACTTGTGCAGTGTAAAATAGACCAAACATGCAATCAAAATGTGTTAATTATCACTGGTGATAGGAATGCAAAAGTTGGAAATAAAGAAGAATCACTGGTGTTTGGAAAATATGGCCTTGGGGATAGAAATAACACTGAAGATCACATGATAGAATTTTGCAAGACCAACTATGTATTCATTGCAAATACCTTTTTTCAATGACACAAACAGTGGTTCTACATGTGGCTGTGGTTCAAACATATCCAGGACATACTGCATGGTTTAAAATCAGAAAGGGTATGTGACAGGATTGTATTGTTTGCAAACAGAAACACATGAAAAATATTCAAGTCAGACAAAAAAGAAGAAAGATGAGGCAGTCTGCTTCCCTAAATATTTACAGCATTGGAAACCCAATGCGTGGGGCAGATGTCACTACAAGTCAAAATCGACTCATGGCAGTGAGTTTGGTTTGAGTTTTGAGTTGCACACTAGACACTAGTCATACACTAATACACTTCTCTAATACATTTCTGCCAGGAAGGTATGGGCAGACAGGTGAGATTTGTCATTATTGGGAGATTCTAAGTGTTATATAATGTAATGCTGAAACTTTGGAATTACTCAAGGATATTTAAAAAGACACATAAATTAGTCACAATCTCTTGATTTCAGAGAAAGCAAACCAAACAGTAGAAATATCTATATATCATCTATCTGTGGATCTATCATTGCTAAAATTTATTAAGCAAATACCTTGGGCCATGAAGTAGGCAAAACTAGGATTTAATATGACTTTAGAGCCATATCTCCCAACCAAAAACATCAGAAAACACAGTTGATGGATAATGAACATCACAGCTCACTACATGATAATTCAAATTAGGATCAATAGTCTCAACAACACCTGAGTTACTTAAGTAACCTCCTGTTACTTAATGTTGTTGTTGTTATTTGCCGTCCAGTCGGCCCCGACTCATAGCGACCCCTCCTTGGGTTTCTGAGGCAGGAGCTCTGGTAGCATAGTGGCTAAGTCACTTGCCTGCTAACCAGACGGCTGGCGGTTCAAACCTACCAGCCACTCCACGGAAAGGAGGTTGGGCAATCTACTTCTGTAGTGATATTGCCTTGGAAACCCAATGAGGGGTCACTATGAGTTGGGTCTGACTTGATGGCACATAACAACAACAACAACATGTTATATTCTAGAGGAGTGGGGCCCTTGTAATTCCTTAGAGGAAGTTTCATTATCACAATGAAGACTACATTAATAAGAATTTCTTTGGAGTTTTATGGAAGTGATCTCCCTTTGTTATTGATGCTCTAATTTCCTAAGCTTTTGAGTGTACAGTGTTGTGGAGGGTTAAAGCAAAGAGCATTGAACTTCTGATTGACACCCTTTTCCTATCACAACTGAAAAATTTCTTTTAATCTAACTCTATGCCCAAAACTGATGAGTTAGTGCTTTAATTTGGTATTATTTCATTTCATTTTTGCTACTGACAAACCATGTTTGGGTTTATAATTCCTGATTTTCTTTCTACACAATTCCATGTTAAATTCCACAAATAATATAATTACCTAACACAAAGGGATTAGGACTTTCTTGTTCTGATGAACAATTTTGGACACACAGTCATAAAACATGCTGTGTCATTACCTTATATATTACATATTTCTAAAAATGAGTATTCTATTCATGAACTTTTCATTAGACATAAGGTCTCATATAGATTGTTTTATTTCAGGTATATACCTTGGGCCCTTTAGATTATTTTTTCTTTTATATGAAGCTGGATATGAAATGAAGGAAAATATCTTTCTTTTTTTATCCTGTCTTTTCTATTTCTTGTTGAACACTATACAGTATCCATCAACTGATTTAAACCGTTTTCAGTTCAGACAAGTAACTTTTTTTTTTTTTTTTTTTTACTAATTGACTAAATCAGCCATGTTGCTTTTGTTGTTGTTATTAGGTGTCACTGAGTCGGTTCCAAGTCATACTGACCACATGCACAACAGAACGAAACATTGCTGAGTTCAGTGCCATCCTTACAATTGTTACTAGGTTGTGGACTGCTAACCAGAGGCTGGCAGTTGGCAGGTCAAACCCACCAGCCACTCTTAGAAAGGAAGATTGGGCAGTCTACTTCTGTAGTGATACAGCCTTGGAAACCCAAGGAGGAGAAGGAGGAGTCGCTATGAGTCAGATCTGGCTCGATAGCAGTGAGGTTTTTTTTGTTTTGTTTTTTAATGTGTGTGTGTGTATATATAATTTTAATAATCCCTTTCAGAGTGTTTGACAGTGGTAGCCAGTTACCATTTAGTCCTTCTGCTGTCAGCGTCATGGAGGCTGGAGGTTCATGTGGTCCACTAGTCCCTTGGACTAATTGTATAAGCGTATGTATGTATGTACACACTTGTATTTAAGTGTATAAATATATACTTATATATATATACATA
>NW_006922039.1:1984898-1985839 GCF_000298275.1 Orycteropus afer afer
CAAAAAAAAAAAAAAAAAAACCTCACTTCTGTGGAGCCAGATCCAACTCATAGCGACCCCTCCTTAGGTTTCTACTGAAGTAGATTGCCCAATCTTCCTTCAGAGGAGTGGCTGGTTAGGCACTTTGCCACCAGAGCTCCCATTAGTAACACACATCCATAAAAAAATATCAGTACAGTATATATGGAATTGAGTGGGTGTAAGAGTGGGCCAAATTATTGCACATTGTAAATTACTATGTGCTTTTTAAGTAATGAAGTATTTTAACCAAAAAACAACAACAAAATCTTATGCTGATTGATACCTGTGGTAAACTTCGTCTTGCTGCACTTTACTAGGAAAAAGATAAAATAAAAATATTTTAATACACTATGAAGCTCTAAAATTCAGGATAATTTTGAGAATGTGGAAAATTGAGAACAATCTTTGCTGAGAGTCAGAGCTGCCTTTTTGCAGAAGCTTTTAAGGAAGCTAAAATTGTTTGTGTACAATAATATTTCTATTGCTTACATGCACAGATTTTTTTTAAATGTTCGAATGGGATATATTCTAATGCAATGTATAGCTTTTATTATGAGAATACTCTTCTACCAGTTCTTAATGGCATTTTCAGAAACCTATATAAAATGAGCTGGATCTCTGGGGTCTAGTGTATAAAATGCTATATTTTCACATCTGGGAATGCATTTCAAATTTAATCTGAAGGACTTATGAGATATGCCACACCACCTAAAAACAATTTGGGTAGCTAGTGAACTGTGGTGTCTGGAGGCCAATAGAAACAGAAAGCACTTTCTTTGCTTCTCTCCCCTGCTTTTCACTCCAAATATTTGCAGATTACATACGTGCAATCTATAATGATACTGTAATGAAGACACAAGCACAGATGATTTTGTCATGATGAGAAATGATATGCGTTTACTACTAGTTTAATATTATTA
>NW_006922039.1:1986624-1995055 GCF_000298275.1 Orycteropus afer afer
AATAAAAGGAAAAGCAAATGGATATAGTGAAGATCCACTACTCATCTGTCAGTTTGTTGTGCTGTGGTGGTTTGCATGTTGCTGTGATGCTGGAGGTTATGCCACCGGTATTTCAAATACCAACAGGATCACCCGTGGTGCACAGGTTTCAGTGGAGCTTTCAGACTAAGACAGACTCAGAAGAAGAAAGGGGCCATCCACTTCTCAAAGAACAGGCCAATGAAAACCTTATGAATAGCAGTGAAACACTGTCTTATATATTACTAGTAAACTTTATGAATAGCCCTGAAACATTGTCCAATATACTGCCAGACTATGAGCTCCTCAGGTCAGAAGGTACTCAAAATAAGGCTTGGGAACAGTTGCCTTCTCAGAGTAGAGCCTGCCTTAATGATGTGGATAGGGTAAAGTTTTCAAGAACTCCATTTACTGATGTGGTGTGTCTCAAGGAGACAATAAACAGCTGCAAACATAGGAACATGGAATGTACAAAGTATGCATCTAGGAAAATTAGAAGTTGTCAAAAATCCTATTAAAGGAAGAATTTGATGCTGGACTGAAAGAATTGGTGAAAAACAAGGCTCGAGGAATTGACGGAATACCCGTTGAGATGTTTCAACAAATGGATGCTGCACTGGAGGCATTCACTCTTCTATGCCAAGAAATTTGGAAGACAGCTACCTGGCCAACTGACTGGATGACATCCATATTTGTACCCATTGTGAAGAAAGGAGATCCCACTGAATGTGGAAATTGTCGAACATTATCATTGATATCACACACAAGTGAACTATTGCTGAAGATAATTCAAAAATGATTGTGGAAGTATATTGACATGGAGCTTCCAGAAATTTAAGCTCTATTCAGAAGAAGATGTGGAATGAGGGATATCACTGTGGATGTCAGATGGATCTTGGCTGAAAGCAAAGAATACCAGAAAGATGTTTACTTGTGTTTTATTGACTCTACAAATGCATTTGATTGTCTGGGTCATAACAAATTATGGATAACATTGAGAAGAATGAGAATTCCAGAACATTTAATTGTACTCATGAGGAATCTGTACATGGACCAGGAGGCTGTCATTCAAACAGAACAAGGTGATACTATATCATTTAAAATCAGGAAGAAAGTGTGCCAGAGTTGTATCCTTTCACCATTCCTATTCAATGTGTATGCTGAGCAAATATTATGAGAAACTAAACTGTATGAGAAAGAACACAACATCAGGATTCGAGGAAGACTCATTAACAACCTGCAATATGCAGGCCACACAACTTTGCTTGTGACATGAAGTACTTACCAATGAAGATTAAAGTCTACATCTCAACATAAAGAAAATGAAAATCCTCACTAGTGGACCAAAACACAGCCTCATAATAAATGGAGAAAAGATTGAAGCTGTCAAAGATTTCATATTGCTTAATTCCATAATCTATACCAATGGAAGCAGCAGTCAAGATATCAGATGACGTATTGACTGGGCAAATCTGCTGCAAAAGACCTCTTTAAGGTGCTGAAGAGCAAAGATGTCTCTTTGAAGGCTAAGGTGTGCCTAACCCAAGCCATGGTATTTTCATTCACTTCATATGCAAGTGAAAGCTGGACAATGAATAAGGAAGACCAAAGAAGAGTTGATGCTTTGAATTGTGGTGTTGGTGAAGAATACTGAAAGTACCATGTTGTTGTTGTTGTTGTTATATGTCATGGAGTCAGACCTGACTCATAGCTACCCCTCCTTGGGTTTCCTACGGAAGTAGATTGCCCAAACTTCCTTCCGAGGAGTAGCTGGTGGTTTTGAACCATCAGCCTTCTGGTTAGCCTTAGGCAGTATGCTACCAGTGCTCCCAAAAGTACCATGGACTGCCAAAAAAACAAATAAATCTATCTTGGAAGAAGTGCAGCCAAAATGCTCCTTGGAAAGGAGAATGAGCAGACTTTGTCTCAGCTACTTTAATCATCTTTTCAGAATGAACCATTCCCTGGAGAAAAATATTATGCTTGCTAAAGAGGTGGGTCAATGAAAAAGGGGAAGACTGTCAATGAGATGGATTGACACAGTGGCTGTAATGATATGTTTAAGTGTGGCAAGGATTGTTAAGCTGGTACAGGACTGGGCAGTGTTTCGTTGTGTTGTACATAGGGTTGCTATGAGTTGGAGCCAACTTGATGGCATCTAACAACAACAGCACAATACCGATGGACTTCCTTGATATTTGTCTCATTCTGAGTCAAATGAGCTTCTGTACTTTAAAATAAATGCTTCAACAAAGCTCTACTAAATGATTTTTTCAAGTTTTCAATTCTCATTGTAAAATTTATTTTACGTTGGATTGCTTATTGAAAGACAAAAAGAAAGAAAGAAAGAAAGAAAGACCAAAATCACAACAACAGAAAATCTGGAGTGGATTTATGGAATGAGAAGAAGGAATAATCTATAGATATAGACCTCCTGCCTCAGCATAAATAAATAAATAAGACATTTTTCTAGTTGATGAAGTAGAGATAATACTGCTACTTAGTCCATTGGGTGATGATTCAATGTATATTAAATTAATGTATCTAATAACAACAACAATAATATTAACTATAATGTTACCTAGCATATAGAAGTACTATGTCTGTTTTAGCTATTACCAATATTATTTAAGGAGCTCTGGTAGCATAGTGGCTAAGACACTTGCCTGCTAACCAGACGGCTGGCGGTTCAAACCCACCAGCCACTCCTCGGAAGGAAGGTTGGGCAATCCTACTTCCGTAGTGATACTGCCTCAGAAACCCAAAGAGGGGTCGCTATGAGTCGGGGCCGACTCGATGGCACATAACAACAACAACAACAACAATATTATTTAAGGTAGTAATTAAATGATTCAACACATTGTATTTACATAACTTTATAACAGTGGACGACAAACTAGTTTGCTTATTGTTGGAATTAATTGTCAGCACAAAATAGAACGTGAATAATGCTTTT
Source organism: Orycteropus afer afer (assembly GCF_000298275.1). Taxonomy (NCBI): domain Eukaryota; kingdom Metazoa; phylum Chordata; class Mammalia; order Tubulidentata; family Orycteropodidae; genus Orycteropus; species Orycteropus afer. The sequence continues at coordinate 1,989,599 of NW_006922039.1, forward strand.
GTTCCACCTTTCTCAATATACCTCCCTTTCATTACCCATCATCTATATTATGTCTACCTAACCTAACACTCAATAAAACCCCCCAAACCAAACCGATTATTATTGAATCGAGTCAATTCCAACTTATAGCGATACCTCTTGGGTTTTCAAGGCTGTAAATCTTTATGAAAGTAGATCACCTGATCTTCCTCCTGAGAAGCAGCTGGTGTGTTTGAACCGCTGTCCTTATGGCTAACAGCCAAATGTCTTACCCAGTACATCACCACAGCGCTTTCCAATACTTAATTTCCATATTGCATTATCCACTGTCATGGATGTTTGTGTTGCACTATCCCATGTTTCATAACTATTGAGACAGTGTCCTGGAACATAGAATTTTTCTTCATCTCTCTTCCATAGAAATTTCCTTGATCAGCATTTTATTGCTCAATACTTAATTTCTGTAGGCTCTGCTCTCTATCAATACACGGACTTCTAGCTGATTCTACTAAAACAAATCCATGCTATTATATTTAATGCAGCAATGCTCTTTGAAATATATATATATTTTTTCTTTTCGAGAGGGAGATTGTAGAGACAAAAATTAATGAGCACTTGTGGAAATTTTATCCCTATTGAAGGAACATCTGAGATAGTTTACCTTTTCAGTAGTCCATGGAAACCTAGACCTATAGGAATGAAAGTTCTACCCACTTATGAAAATATTTTCTTTATTCATTGGAAAATATTGAAGTCATTGCAAATTTTGAGTTAGTGACTCCTTCTAAGTTGTATAGATAAATTCCAGATTTAAAAATACAATACTTTATTTTTACTGTTAATCAATGCAGCTGTCATTTCTTTACACACACTGTTATTTACATTAGTTAAATTTTATTTGTAGGGCAGAAAAATTCAAATTATACTAAATGTATTACACATCTTGGTGGTTTATTTTGTTTTATGTGTTTGATCCTGGAATTTAGTTTTTCCATGGTTCTTTCAAAAACATGTATTCATTTTTTATAGAACCAGAAAATAACTGAGTCTGAATTTCTAAAGTAAAGAGAGTATCATGAAAATGAACATATTTCCTTAATCTTATAAAATATCAATTGATCATCAGTTCTATAGTACAAAAGACAAAATAATAGAATACTGTATTGAAAGGTACTCACTGTGAACTTGTTCCCACTATAATTTCCATTTATTTTAGAACCACAGAAGGTCAACTGAAAAAAATTATATTGATAATAAGCTGTGTATTTACCTTTTGGTAGATTTTGCACTGAAATTATCAGAGTTACCATTTAATCTTGCCATGCTTCAATTTTTATAGCTGCTCTCTATTCACTAAAATCTCAGTTCTATTCACTGGAATTGCATGAAGATTCATTTCTGATTTTTGTTCATATGTTTTAAAATAATATTAAAATACAAATATTATTACTATGCACATCTATGTCATATATGACTACAGTGAAGTTTTTATCTGAATTTCTGACCCGATATTTAAAATAACATGGAGTCATATATCTTCAATCTTATCAAAAAATTCAATAAAGAGTGCCAAAGTTAAATGGCTATTAGTTATTCTTTCTCCTGGAAGCAAGACTCAGTTGTTTCAAGTTGGTATAGCTTATGAAACCATAAAACTAAATAACTTTACTTCTGTGACTTATATGACAGTTTCATTTATGTTATCTTTGACTTTTTATGAATAAGTACTTATGTGCTAAGGAACATTAACAAACATACTTAAGGTTAAAATGATTGATGTTATTTTAATCCATTTTACTTAATTGTTGTTGTTGTTATGTGCTGTCGAGTAGGATCTGACTCATAGCTGCCCCTCCTTGGGCTTCTGAGGTGGTATCACTGAGGAAGTACATTGCCCAACCTTCCTTCCAAGGAGTGGCTGGTGTGTTTGAACCTCCAGCATTTTGGTTAGCCGTTGTGTGCCTTAGGCACTTTGCTACCAGAGCTCCTCTTTTAGAGTTGAAAATTAATGGGTTAGACCAAAAGGCAAAATAAATTTGTGAACACATACTGAAATATAAATGAATAGTAAACAACTGCTATGACTAGATCAGATACCTATCATTCTGGTTATCTAGTGCTTCTCTGATGAGAATATACCACAAATGGGATAGCCTTAACAAACAGAAGTTTATTCTCTTACATTTTAGAGGCTTTACATCCAAGTTCAAAGTGCCAGGCTCTAGGGGCTTGGTGAAAGCCCCTCATCCTTGGGCTTCAGCTCAGCCTCCAGTTCCAAGCCCACTGAAGCTAGAGGCTTTTCTTCACTCAGACAGCTGCTGGCTGCTGAGGCTGATAAGCCCAAGGTTCACAAGTAAAAAGGCACAGTTCTGATATTACCAAACCACATGGTAGGCCATTAATTAAAGCAATTCTAAGTCCCAAGGTCGGCAGAGCATGGCAGGCTGCTGAAAAATGATGTGGCTGCATGCAGGGTTCAAAGTGCCATAATCTAGAGACCATTCATTCCCAAAGCTGCTACTTATATGCAGGAAGCAGACCACATACCCAAAGCAGCTACTCAGCTGCTTTGTGGTAAATGCCACCATGGAGTTGATTGCCAGTCTTATCAACTTGGCCCAGCCAAGTTGACATACAAATATAACCACCACACCTATGTTGGCCTAAAAAATACAAGTTTGTTTTATAATGTGTGAACTCTATAACTGCAGGCACAATCTAGTAGAAGAGTATAATTTAATGCACAGAAGTCTATTCACTTTTTCTATTTTGACTAATTAATATGCATCATAATTCTTCATATTAAAAGATTCATAAAGGTGGGAAGATGGTGTCATGCCTGTAGCCCACAAATTTTTCCCTCTTGCATCTTAATTCCTGAGAAACTAGGTGTAGCTGGGAGAAGCAGGAATTATGGAGTTGTAAACAGCTGAATAAGCACGAAAGTGCCAGATTCAGCAGGGACAGAGAAATAGATGAGTTTAAACACCTGGGAAAAATAAACAAACCTGGCTCACTGGTGGGGAGAGAGAGACAGAGAAGTGGAAATCTCATTAGCAATACAGGGGACAGCCATGGAGTGACGGAGTAAAAAAAATGAGGGGGCACCACGGAATCCATAGCAGCTTCTGGGACTTAGGATACCCACACTAGGAGCTTTTGACAGTAACCTTGGGAACTGAGCTAAGTAAGTGGATAATCTTGCTGAGAAACAAAGCAGAAACTCCCTTGGTTTGGGTTGCCACCAAGTTCAAATTGGGAAGGGGGAAGGGAGGAAACTCACTGCATGGTGGTGGGCCCTGGAACAAGCTCACAGTAGAGGGATGAGATTCAAATCTTCCATGAGCACAGAATGGATCATGGTGTGAGTTTTTTGCAGCTTTCAGATCCAAGTGAGAAGTTGTGGCCCCCTAAGCACTGGGAACTTTGTTGATATTGAACCATGGGTCTGTGGCTGACAGCAAAACGTCATCATTTGTTGACTTCCCAAACATTGTCAAAACAAACCCTCAGATTCTGCGGAAATGCAGAAAACAGTGACTTGCTACCAGCACTTTATTTTCTTTCTTTCTTTCCCCTTCTCCCCTGCCTTATCCAATAGAAGAAGCACAATAAAACACCACAACATCTGCTTATGCCAACTCCTCATCCCTTCAGGACAGAGACCTGCATTCCAATTCCCAACAGTGACTCCATCAACACACACACACACACACACACAAAAAAAAAAACTGGTCAGCAACCCAGTTCATCTGAACTAATTTAAAAAAAATAAGACACTGGCTCCACACTTGCAAATATGTTTAAACATAAAATCAGGGTGAAACAAATCAATAAATAACTAAAAGTTAAAGACAACAACTTCAAAATGTCTAGGAAATGATAGAAAACCTCCAATAACAAAAAAAGAAACAGGACAAGACAATAGAAATAAAACCCTAGGCTAAAGACTTATCTAACACGGAAGAAGAACAGGCAATAGAATTATTTGAGAAGGAATTTAGATGCTATGTATATAGAACTCTACAAGAGCTCAAGGAAACCACAAACAGAATCAAGGAGAATACAGACAGTACCCTGGAAAACCATTCAAGAACAAAACAACAAGATAAATACAATCAGAACTCATACAAAAGTAGTAGTTACAAATCCAGAAGTTGAACACTAAAATTACAGAATTAGACAACACAGTGGAAGGACAAAAGAGTAGACTAGAACTGGCTGAAGAATGCATTTCCCAACTAGAAAATAAATCCCTTGATGCCAGCCTGTATGAAGAAAAATCAGAACAAAGATTTAAAAGAAATGAAGATAACCTAAGACTTATATGGGATGACATGAAAAGAAACAATGTATGCTACTGCAATACCTGAACAAGAGGAGAAAAAAAAAAAAAAAAAACACTGAGAAAATTGTGGAAGACTTGCTAACAAAAAAATTTCCCCATATCCTCAGGAAAGAAAAAATATTTGTCCAGGAAGATCAACGCAGCCCATACAGGATAGATCCCAAGAGAAAGTCACCAAGACATATCATAATCCAACTCACCAAAGACAAATAAAGAATCTTGCAAGCAGCTCATGAAAAAAAGAAATATCACTTACAATGGACAAGCAATACGACTGAGTTCTGATTACTCAGCAAAAGCCACACAGGCAAGAAGACAATAGGAAAGCATATATAAAACGCTGAAGGAAAATAATTTCCAACCAAGAATTCTATATCCAGCCAAATTGTCCATCAAATATGAGGGTGAAATCAAGACATTCTCAGACAAACAGAAAATAAAGGCATTTGTGAAAACCAGAACAACTCTGCAAGAAATGCTAAAAGGAGTCCTTCCAATAGAGAACCCACAACAGAGAATAATAAATTAAAATCAGGACAAGTGATATCAACACTTAAAAATCAAACTAGAAATAGATTATCAGAGTAAGCTCATAAAAATTCATACACAAAGAAACAAGGGAGTCAACCTGCGGGTGACACCAGCAACAAAGCAAATGGGAATAAAAGTTCTAAGTACAGCACTTCCAAATGGAGAGGAAAATAGGACAATGTCTTTATAGAACTGAGTGTTCCAACATTAATGAGACAAGAATTCACTTCAAGGTGACCACAAAGCAAATGGAGAAATAAAGAAAACATGTGGGCTTAATAAGCACAGAACCAACAATAAAGAAGAAAAGAGAAGAAACACTTGATAAAAAATGAGCTCAGCCCAGAAAAATAGTTGAAACAATGAAATCACCAACAGCACAACAAAAAACACAACAGAATGATAGCAATAAATTCATAACTATCACTAATTACACTCAATGTGAATGGACTAAATGCACCAATCAAGAGAAAGCAAGTGGCAGATTGGAAAAGAAAAGAAGACCCATCAATATGCTGCCTACAAGAGACTCACCTTAGACACAAAGATAAAAACAAATGAAAAATTAGGGGGTAGGAAATAATATACCAAGCTAATGG
>NW_006922039.1:1995598-1996928 GCF_000298275.1 Orycteropus afer afer
GAAGCTGAATAATATACTTCTCGAAAACTAATGGGTAACAGAAGGAATAAAGTGTGAAATAAAAAAAAAAAAATCCTAGAAACTAATGACAATGAAGATACATCTTACCACAACCTTGGGACACAGCAAAAGCAGTACTCAGAGGTCAATTTATAGCAATAAATGCTACACATCAATAAAGAGGAAAGAAACAAAATCAACACTCTAACTCAACAACTCCAAAAATTACAAAAAAGACAACAAAAGAAACCTTCAATAACCGGAAGTAAGGAAAACAAAGATAAGAGCAGACATAAATGAAGCAGAAAACAAACCAAAAAAAGAAAAGAAAAGAAAATCAACAAAACAAGAAGGTGGTTCTTTGAAAAGATTAACAAAATTGACAAATCACTGGCAAATCTAGCAAATGAAAAGAAAGAGAAAGTGCAAATAACACAAATAATAAACGAAAAGGGCGATATCACAACAGAACAAACTGAAATAAAAAAGATATTGACAGAATAGTAGGAAGAACTGTACTCCAACATATTTGAGAATCTAGAAGACAAGAGCAAGTTTCTAGAAACAAAAGACCTACCTAACCTATTCCAGTTGGAGACAGAATACTTCAACAGACTCATAGCAAAAGAAGAAATTGTGCCAGTCATTAAAAAAACAAAACAAACATACAAAAATACAACTTCCCACAAGAAAAAGTCCTGTCCCAGATGGCTTCATGGGGAATTTTACCAAACATTCAGGGAAGAGTTGACAACTATACTACTCAAACTATTCCAGAACTTAGAGAAAGATAGAATACTTCCAAATTCATTTTATGAAGCAAACATAACTCTGAAAGCAAAACCAGGGAAAGACACCACTAAAAAGGAAAACTACAGACCAATATCCCTCATGAATTCATGAATATAGATGCAAAAATATTCAACAAAATCCTTGCCAACAGAATCCAACAACATATTAAAAAAAAAAAAAATCCTGATCTAGTGGGATTCATACCTGGTATTCAAAGACAGTTCAGCATCAGAAAAACAGTCAATATAACCCACTACATAAACAAAACAAAGGAAAAGAACCAAATGATCATATCAATCGATGCATAAAAGGCACTCAAAATCCAACACCAGTTGCTGTTCAAAACTCTCAGCAAAATAAGGATAGAAGGGAAATTCCTTGGCATAATAAGGAGCATATATGCAGAACCAACAGCCAACATTATTGTTAATAATGAGAAAGAATTTATGCATTCCCCTTGCAAATGGGACAGACAACGATGCCCTCTATCACCACTTCTATTTAACATCGTATTAGAAATCTTAGCCAGGGCAATAAG
>NW_006922039.1:1997722-2000231 GCF_000298275.1 Orycteropus afer afer
ACTGCTGAAGAAGAAAAACAAAGTGGGAGTTCTCACACTCTCAGATCTCAAAACCTACTATTCAGACACAGTAGTTAAAATGGAGTGGTATTGATACAATGAGAGACAGATAGATCAATGGAACAGAATCAAAAACCCAGAAATAGACCCATCCATCTATAGACAGCTGATCTTTGACAAAGGACCAAAACCCATTAAATAGGGGTGAGAAAAAAAAAAAATCCTCACTGCCGTGGAGTCGGATCCGACTCATAGTGACCCCTCCTTGGGTTTCCGAGGCGGTATTTCTACGGAAGTAGATTGCCCAACCTTCTTTCCAAGGAGTGGTTTACAGTCAAATACCTTAGGCATCAAGCCACCAGAATGCACAGGAGGTGGAAAAGAAGCTAGATGACTGGGATCTTTTAAAAATTAAATTATTATGTGCATCAAAAGACTTCTCCAAAATGGTAAAAAGAGAACCCACAGACTGGGAGAAAATATCTGCCTATGACATATCTCCAAAATTTATAGAAAACTTCAACACTTCAATGCCAAACAGACAATCTATTTCAAAAGTGGGCAAGGGACATGGACAGACACTTCACTAAAGATGATAATACTGGCGGCCAACAAGCACATGAGGAATTGCTCATGATCATTAGCCATTAGAGAGATGCAAATCAAAACAATGATGAAATATCATCTCACCCCAGCAATAAAACCAAAGTTCAACAAGACGGAAAATAACAAATGTCTGGCTACCACTGTCAACCACTCAGAGGGGGATCAGTGCAGGACATCCTGGATAGAGTGGGAGAACAATGTGGAAAAAATTCAAAATCATTAAAACAAATAAAAAAAAAAAAAAAAAAGACCAAGTTTGCTGGTCTGATAGAGCCTGGGGAGACCCCTGAGACTTTGGCCCCTAGCCACACTTCAGGTCTGGAATTCAACTTACTCTGGTGGTGGGTTAGGATTCCTAACCCACCACCCACTCCTCAGAAAGAAGACTGGGCAATCTACCTCTATAAAGATACTGCCTCGGAAACCCAAGATGGGCTTACAGAGGGTTATTTTTTCTAGTTTGATCTGACATGAAAACAAGAACAAATATATTGTAGACATTTTTCTAATGGTTCTTAAAAGTCCATATGGATCTCAGTGATTGAAGGTAATTATGAACAGCAATTTGGCAAAGTGGAAAAACAGTGGTTACTTAAGATTTGCAGTAGACAGAATCATAGACAAGTAGCATTTTCTATAAAGTTCAGCCAAAAACGTTGGTAATTTCTATTCTTTAGTTCCATTTTCAGAATGTTAGTTCCTGAGTGATGAGCTGGCTTCATCATGGAAAAAGACCAGAGTATTTTAAAGTTGTACAAAGACCAGAGGTGAGAGGATTCTTCTTTTCTAACATTCTCATCCTGTTGGCAAGTGTCTCTTCCTTAATTCTGTTTTTCAGTTCTGATGGAAGAGCAAGCAGCAAAGCTTAATGAATGATTATATTTTTAAGTCATATAAAAACCAGAGATGCAAAGTATTCTTCCTTTCACATATGCTCAACTTGACATCCAGGGAAAAAAAATAATAAAACCTGCCATCAAGTTGGATCCGACTCATAATGACCCCTCCTTGGGTTTCCAAGGCGGTATCACTACAGAAGTAGATTCCCCAACCTTCCTTCTGAGGAGCAGCTGGTGAGTTTGAACTGCCACCCTTCTGGTTAGCAGTTAAATGCCTTAGGCACTACGACATACAGGAAGGGTTTGAAAAAGGGGGATGGCTGAGGATTGTATGGTCTATCAGTCCCTTGGACTAATTGTTTCTATGTGTCTTTTGTTTTCTTCATCCTTCTTTGCTCTGGATGAGGACAGACCCCCATCATTGCATCTAGATGGCTGCTTGCAAGCTGTTAAGATCCCAGTTGCTACTTACCAAAGTATGATGTAGAACAATGTCTTTGTGTAGTATGTTATGCCAATTGAGCTTGATGTGCACTGCAGCTGTGGTCCCAAACTCACAGGTCCAACTACTCACTCCCTCTGGGTAGCTGGCTGTGGCCAAGAACCTATCACCATCTTGCCCCTTCTCAGGTCTACAATAAACCAGGACATTCTTATAATGCATACAAATATTCATTTAGAAACATTGTCTGCTAACCCTATACATGGTCATGGACACACTGTCCCCTACCTAGACATACCTGATCATTCAGCCTGTCTACCCATCTATCCACCTTTAGATCAGTGCTTGCCATCACTGACAGCACAGTACTGTAAATGCAAAAGGTTTCATCTTTTAAGTTGTGGTTTTAACAGATTATTTTTCTTTGACAATTGCAATTTGATTATGATTAATGTAACTTCATATTTGTTTGATATATAATAAATTACTAATGAGACAAATTAGTGAGTCATAATTGTTGTTGTTATGTGCCATCGAGTTGGACCCAACTCATAGCGACCCCTCCCTGGGTTTCTAAGGCAGTATCACTACGGAAGTAGATTGCCCAACCTTCTTCCAAGGA
>NW_006922039.1:2000436-2006024 GCF_000298275.1 Orycteropus afer afer
TTTTTTAATAGCAGCAGCGATTATTTCTTCCACCGTGATTTGATGAGGATTAGAATAGTACACCACTTGCCTATATTCAGTTGGTTGCTAGAACATCTGGTTCCACAAGCATATGTTTTATATTTAGATCAGATTCTACCACCTAAATAACATGTCTGATTATTCCAGAACTATCAAGGGCAGTCACTTTAGTATGATACCTTATTATGAATATATCACTAGTATATTCATGATATATAAACATATACTAATATAATGCATTAATATTAGTATTATGATACTTTATTAATAAAATATCTTTATTAATGCATCTATTAATTTTATGGAAAGCATATCAATGTTTTGACTTGGGAGAAATTACACTGGGTATATGTAAAAGCAAAAAAAAACTAAAGGTTTGAGAAAATCCTCCTGCTCTGCTGCCATGTTTGTCTGAAATAAATTTGGTATTTTGTATGATATGCCCATTCAGTGACATAAATAAGTATGAAAATATTTTCAAAGTATATCAATAATTCTGATTGAAGCTACTGGACCTTTTTTTATCAGCTACGTTATTTGATAAAGCAAAGTTAACATACACTAGTTCCATTTTTATATTAATAAGAACAATGTGCCACCATGTGTTTATTAATTATGCCAGTTGCACATTTAGAGTGTCAATGTCATTTGCATGGAAGTGGATGAAAGTGGATGATAAATGGATGAAAGATGAACTGAGAAAGAAATTTTCATGTATGACAATATATATTACAACATTGCATTTTCAAAGCTTTTTACTTAAGGAATAAAAATAGCTGTGTGTGTATGTTTGTGGAGGAGTTACATGTGTCTTGTGATCTGTATACATGTTCGATAACTTAAAATAATTAAAAATAGTCTTGGGGAAAAAATGGGATGCTCGTTTTTGTTAGATTTGCAGACTTTTTTTGCCCTCCTGCCATACAGAGGGACGCTGCAGATGTATATACCACATTTGTAAACTTTCAGGTTCAGTAAAATATAGCACACACCTGCTCTAACCCAGTTCCAATTTTTTCAAGTCTATGCATGCAACCAATATACTATGAAGATAGTTTTGGGGTGTTAACCTAGCAAAACAAACTACCTAATTATTCTGTTGCTTAATAATACATTAAGGGCAATTTCTTTTTAGTTCTTTGTGTGTTTCCTCCTGTTGAACAAATTGCATAAAATATTACTAGAATTTTATGCTTGATTTTTCACATTTGAAAATGAATCAGATAGTGTTTATGTACTTGAATACACAGTGGTGAAAAATTATATTGGAAAAAAATACATCAGAAACATGATTTTTGAATTTTGCCAATACCTTTATATCATGACTTATTCTATTGTATACCATTATGAAAATATAAATCTATGAGAATAGTGTATATGAAATTTTACAGAATAAGAACAACACCTTTTTTGAGGTAACAAAATATGGCTTTTTAGGTTAAAAGCAGACTGGAACTTGGATGAATTCATCCTCCTTTTCTTCAGCCATATTCACCTCTTTGAAAGTACAGTCACACTGCACCGTTTATTTCTGTGAATAGGACAGAGTTAGAAGAGGAGATAGCTCTGAAGTCATGCATTCAACAGTGCTATTCCTCAGCTATTGAAAGATACAGCTGTGGTTGCTTGCTTTTTTCCCATGCTGTTTTAGACTGGCTCACTACATCAGAGTGTCGATTTTGTATAGTAAAGGTGATTTTTTTTTTTTTTTAAGTTAGGAAGGAGGGAGTTCCGGTTGGTCTAACTTAATAGTTATATGAAACTTTGAAGATCATTTGTCAAATTACTGTAACATAATATAGATTATCAGACACAATATCAGGAGTTCTGGTGGTGTAGTGCCTAAAGCATTTGACTGCTAACCCAAAGGCTGGGTGTTCCAACCCACCAGCCACTCCTTGGAAGGAAGACTGGACAATCTACTTCCGTAGAGATAACTGCCTCAGAATCTCAAGAAGGGGTCACTATGAATTGAAACCAACTCCACAGTAGTGAGCTTTTTTTTTTTTTTTTGATCAGGCACAACAAGAGCAAATACAATGTAGACATTTTTCTAATGGTTCTTAAAGTCCATATGGATCTCAGTGATTGACGGGAATTATTATGAACAACAAAACAATTTGGCAAAGTGGAAAAACAGTGGTTACATGAGATTTGCAGTAGACAGAATCATAGACAAACAGCATTTTCTATAAAGTTCATCCAAAAATGTTGGTAAATTCTATTCTTTAGTTCCATTTTCAGAATGGTAGTTCCTGAGCAATGAGCTGGCAGTAAAGCTTCATCATGGAAAAAGACCAGAGTATTTTAAATTTGTACAAAGACCAGAGTTGAAAATATTCTTCTTTTCTAACATTCTCATCCTGAGAACCAGGGAAGGGACTGCTTGTTCCACAAATGAAAAAAAAAAAAAATTTCTTCATGAAAAGTAAATCTAGTCTTCGACCTATCATTTCAATACATTCATTCAACACCCCTGTCCCTGCCATGCTCCTTTCCCAAACCCTTTCCTAGATGTTAAGTTGGGCGTATGAGAAATGAAGAATACTTTCCTTCTTTTTTTTTTTTTAAATCATAATCGTTCATCAAGATTTGCTGCTTGCTCTTCAATCAGAGCTGAAAAATAGAATTAAGGAAGAGACACTTGCCAATATTTTTGGATGAAATTTATACTAAATACTACTTGCCTACAATTCTATCTACTGTGCCTCTCCATTAAGCTCAATTTCTCCAGTAGTCTTACTATGATTATTGGATTTGAATTGTAGATGTAAAAGAGATACTGAACTTGACAGCCAGACAATAATTGAGACTTTTGTGATAAGGGTAGGGATAGGTCTGTAAAGAACACTACCAATCCAAAACTTCTTCTCTTGGATTTTCTTTCTCCCCAGATTTGCCTTCTCTTTCTTTTCCATTCTTCTTTCCTTTCAACAGGAATATTTGTTTTCTTTACTTCCCCCTCTTTCTTTGCCCCCTCCCTCTCTTCCTTCTTCAATAAGAGAAAAATACTTACATGGCTTTTTTTTTTTTTTTTGATCATTTTCTTTACAGATACTGGATTCATTATGAAGAAAAGTAATGCTGCTTTTTATAGCAAGGGAAACACAAAACAATAATACGTAAGACAACAGAAAAGCAATTTTAGCCTAATAATGATGGGGGACCACATACACTCTATTTTCTGTCACAGGGATCAGTAGAAACTTCAGTTGTTGTTGTTGCAGTTAGATGCCTTTGAGTTTGTTCCAACTCATTGTGACCTTATGTACCCTGTCTAGAATGAATCAGTGCTTGGTCCTGCGCTAGCCTCACATATATTCCTACGTTTGAGTCCAATTGTTGCAGCTACTATGTCAATCCATATCATTAAAGATTTGCTTCTTTTACCCTGACCCTCTACTTTGCCAAGCTTGATGTCTTTCTCCAGGCTCGACTGGTATCTCCTGATGACATGCCCAAAGTATGCCATTCTTGCTTCTAAGGAGCGTTCTGTCTGTACTTCATTCAAAATATATTTGTTCTTTCTTCTGGGAACCCATAGTGTATTCAGTATTCTTCACCAACATCACAATTCAAATGCATCAATTCTTCTCTGGTCTTCCTTATTCATTGTCTAGCTTTTGCATGATTATGAAGTTATGGAAAATACAATGGCTTGAGTCAGGTACACCTTAGTCCTCAAAGGGACATCATTGCTTTTTACCACTTTAAAGACATCTTTTACAGAAGATTTACCCAATGCAATGTTATTTGATTTCTTAACTACTGCTTCTATGAGCACTGATTGTGGATCCATGTAAAATGATATCTCTGACAAATTCAATCTTTTCTCCATTCATCATGATTTTGCTTATTGGTCCAGTTGTGAGGATTTTTTTTCTTCATTTCAAGGTGTATGAAATCCATACTTAAGGGTGTAATCTTTCATCTTCATCAGTAAGTGCTTCAAGTCTTCTTTGCTCTCAGCAAGGAAATTTGTGTATGTAGCAGGTTGTCAATAAGTCTTCCTCCAATCCAGATGTTATATTCTTCTTTACATAGTCCAGCTTCTCCTATTATTTTCTCAGCATTCAGATTGAATAAGTATGACAACAGGATGCAATTTTGATGCACATCTTTCCTGATTTTAAATGGTGCAGTTCTGTTCGAACACTTGTTCTGTTCAAACAACTGCCTCTTGGTCTATGTACAGGTTCTGCATGAGCACAATTAAGTGTTCTTGAATTCCCATTCTTCACAATGCTATCTATGATTTTTTATGATCCACACACTCAAATGCCTTTGCATAGTCAAAAAAACGCAGGCAAATATTTTTCTGGTATACTTTGCTTTCAGCAAAGATTTGTCTGATGACAGTAATGATATCCATTGTTCCATGTCCTCTGTTAAACTTTAGAAGACGTTGCCAGAGATATGCCTGAGATATCATATAAAACCAAACCCATCATATAAAACCAAACCCAACATTGATTCTGAAGGATAGTGTGAACCCCATTGATTTTCCAAAGCTGTAAAGCTTTATGCAAGTAGATTGCCTCATCTTCCTCCCATGGAGCAGCTGGTGGGTTTGAACCACCAACCTGTGGTTAGCAGACAAATGCCTACCCCACTAGTCCACCAGAGCACCTCTGAGATATCATATATGCTATCTTTATACTATAAATGGTTATGCTGTATATAATTTAAAGTGGTTGTTGTTGTTATGTGCCATCAAGTCATCTCTGACTTATAGCGACTTTATGTACAACAGAAAAAAAAAAAAAAAAAAACTGCTCAGTCCTGTGCCAGCTTTATGATCACTACTATACCTGAGCCCATTGCTGCAGCCACCATGTCAATCCATCTTGTTGAGGGCCTTCCCCTCTTTCATTGACCCTCCACTTTACCATGCCTGACATCCTTCTTCAGAAAATGGTCTCTTCTCACAACATGACCAAAGTAAGTGGACAAACTCTGGTCATTATTGCTTCCAAGGAGCATACCAGCTGCACTTCTTCCAGGACAGATTTGTTAGTTCTTTGAGCAGGCCATGGTTCTTTCAGCATTCTTCGCCAATACCATGGCTCAAAACTATCAACTCTTCTTTGGTCTTCCTAATTCATTGTCCAGCTCTCACATGCATATGAGGTGTTTGAAAATACCATGGCTTGGGTTGGACACATCTTAGTCATCAAGGACATATCTTTGCTCTTCAGCATGTGAAAGAGGACTTTTGAAATAGATTTGCCCAATGTAGTATGTTTTTTGATGTGTTGACAGCTGCTTCCATTGGTGTTGATTGTAGAACCAAGTAATATGAAGTCCTTGACAACTTCAGTATTTTCTCCATCTATTGTGATGCTGGTTATTGGTACAGTTGTGAGGATTTTTGTTTTCTTTATAGAAAGGTGTAATCCATACTGCAGAGTGTAGTCTTTATTCTTCATCAGTAAGTGCTCCAAGTCACCTTCATTTTCAGCATCAAAAGTTGTGTCATCTGCATATCACAGGTTGTTAATGAGTCTTCCTCCAATCCTGATGCCATATTCTTCTTCATAGAGTCCAGCTTCTCAGATTATTTGCTC
>NW_006922039.1:2006959-2012516 GCF_000298275.1 Orycteropus afer afer
TTGTCATTTCTTCTATTTGCATTAGCTACTCTTTGCTCAAGGGCAAGTTTCAAAGTCTTTTCTGGCATTCATTTTGGTCTTTTCTTCCTTTCTCATATTTTTGATGACCTTTTGCTTTCTTCATGGATGATGTTCTTGATGTCATCCCACAATTCTTCTGGTCTTTGGTCATTGATGTTCAATGCATCAATTCTATTCTTTAGATGGTCTCTAAATTCAGGAGGGATATAATGCAGGTCATATTTTGGCTCTCATGGACTTCTTTGTATTGCCTTCAGCTTCAACACTAACTTGCATATGAATAGTTGATGGTCTGTTCCATAGTTGACTCCTGGACTTGTTTTGGCTGAAGATAGTGAGCTTTTCCATCGCCTCTTTCCACAGATGTAGTCAATCTGATTCCTGCATACTCTGTCTGGTGAAGTCCATGTGTATAGCCACTGTTTGTGTTGTTGAAAAAGATATTTGCAATGAATAAGTCATTGTTCTTGCAAAATTCTATCATGCGATCTCCAGCATAATTTTTATCACGAAGGCCATATTTTTCAACTACTTGTGATTCTTCTTTGTTTCCAAGTTTTGCATTCCAATCACCAGTGATAATTAACACATCTTAATTACATGTTTGGTCAATTTCAGACTGTAGAATTTGGTAAAAATCTTCAATTTCCTCATATTTGGCTTTGGTGGTTGGTGTGTAAATTTGAATAATAGTAGTATTAACTGGCTTTCTCATAGGCATATGGATGTTATCCTATCACTGACAGCACTGTATTTCAGGATAGATCTTGATGTATTCTTTTTGAGCATGAATGGCATGCCATTCCTCTTCAATTTTTTCATTCCTGGCATAGTAGATCATATGGGTGTCTGATTCAAAATGGCCAAACCGGTCCATTAAGCTCACTAATGCCTAGGATATTGATATGTATATGTTCCATTTCATTTTTGACTACTTCCAATTTTCCTAGACTCATACTTCATACATTCCATGTTGCAATTATTAATGGATATTTGCAGCTGTTTCTTCTCATTTTGAGTCATGCCACATCAGTGAATGGAGGTCCCAAAAACTTTCCTCTATCCACATCATTAAGGTCAGCTCTGTTTTGAGGAGGCAGCTCTTTCCTAGTCATATTTTGAGTCCTTTCCGACCTGAGGAGCTCATCTTTCAGCACTATACCTGACAATGTTTCAGGGCTATTCATAAAGTTTTTCAGTAGTATATCAGATATTGTTTCACTGCTATTCATAGGGTTTTCACTGGCCAATTCTGTGAGAAGTGGATGGCCTCTTCCTTATTCTGAGTCTATCTTAATCTGGAAGCTCCATTGAAACCTGTCCACCATGGGTAACCCTGTTGATATTTGAAACACCTGTGGCATAGCTTCCAGCCTCACAGCAACACACAAACCACCACGGGACGACAAACTGACAGCCAAGTTTATCTCTCTTAGCTGTTCCAAATTGCTCCACTCCTACTTCCTGGCCTGCCCTACCTGTTCCAAAGCTCCAAAGGTGGAGAATGTATAAAATTAAAATTATAACAGCATTTCATTAATACTCTCAATAAGATCATGACCCAACCTGGAAAAATTTCTACAAAGTAAGCTTTTTGCCTTTAGTAAATCTTCCCTTTAACCTACCTGATGTTTTCATGCAATTGCTCCGGGTTCCCAGATAACTTCCTAATATTATCTCTTCATATGCTAGGCATGACCTATAAAATGGTTCTTTGTGTCTTCCTAAATTTTTATCTGCATTTTCCTGTCTTTTCCCCATCCTTGGACTTAAATCTCTACCATGTAAAATTGGAACTGTGAAAAAATGCTTAGAGAAATATTGAGCCTCCTTAACTTACACTTTAGTAGTACCATATTTACTTTTTAACAATCTTCATAACTGTCTTTTTGAGATATTATTCACATTGCATATGTGGGTGAAATTTTGAAACTTATAGCCAGCAAAGAGATATGATAGTCTAGAGCAGTCTGACTTACAATATCTCTATTTTATGTGTGAATATGCTTAAATAGGCATTATGGTGCTATGGCAAATGGTTTCCTCACAAATGGATAAATGTTCCTCAAAAATCTCAGAAAATAAGTGTCTTTGCTACTCACCTTACTGCTAATTGGTACTTCACCAGTTTGGCAATATTTTGATGGATACATCCCCTTTTACTATTTGAAATAGTTCTAATTTTTAGCTCCACTGTCACTTTTATTTTTAAACTAAAATTTTGATCACATGTTGGTAGACATACAGTTCATTTCCCTGCCTGCTTTTAGAAGTAGATGATCAATTTTCCATAAGACAAGACATGGGAAAGTGATCGCTGTAATTCTAATTGGCTTCCTGGTATACAAAAATAATCAAGAGTTTCTGGCTGTTGCAGTCAAAGCTGCAGGAGATTGTTTACCCTTCAATAAACTTTCTAGCCCTGTCATTCATGTTTTGAAATCTGTTTTCTGGTTGATTGTCAATGTTCACCCCTTGTTATAAAAATGCAGAAAAGAAAATGCACAAATAATTTGAATACCTCATTCCGTAGTGATACTGCCTTGGAAACCCAAGGAGGGGTCGCTATTAGTCAGGACTGACTCGATGACACATAACAACAACAGGAAGAGCTTTAACTTTTTAAACTTAAAAAAAAAAATGACACCTAATACTAAATATCTGATTTTCAATATGAAAATAATTTAACTATCTCAGTCCCATTTACAGAACTTATTGCATGTTCACAAATCTAGGTTTTTTCTTCAAAGTCAATGTTGTAGTCCTACATTATTTAGCTCTATTGTGCTTAGTAGTGTATTTAAATTTGAAAGCTCAAAGGAGTGGGGGTAAATAAGTATTATCAGCATGGTAAATTAAAAATAGCTTGACAGTGATTCTAAATTCTTACTTCCTCACAAAGAAAAAGAAAATTATGTTTGAGTATTACATGGAGCACTTACTACAAAACGGGACAATATATCATTGTAAGCTATTGCACATCTTATGTGATTCATCTTGTAGCTGTGCTGAATATCAGTTGAAGCAGAGATATACTAACAAAACCAGGTTATAAACTGTGACAAATCCTGTTCACTTCAAAGTGTTTATCTTCTCTGGAGCATATTTAGCCCAATTATGTAATAGATATTTTTTTCTTCTTCTTTTTAAATTAGTTTTTAATTGAAATATAATTCACATACAATGAATTTTACCTCTTAAAATATACAATTAGGTGGTTTTAATATATTTAAAAAGTTATCCAGTCTCACCAGTATCTAATTCCAGAACATTTTCATCACACCAAAGGAACCCCGTACACATTAGCAGTCACTAGTTTTTTGAGGTGTCTCTTCTGAAAGTTTAGAACTGGTAGGTAATTTAGAGATCATTGACTCCATCTACATTATTTTACAGATGAGGAAACTAACATTTAGAAAGGAGAAATGACAGTTGGTTCACATCAGAAATAAAATTAGAATCAAAATCTATTGACTGGTAGCTCAATGCTGTTTCCTGTAAGGAAGATGGTACAAAGTTGTGAAACATGCCACGTTTGTCTTTGGTTCAGTCCAATCTACCACTTTATAATGGTCTTTACATTACATGAAAGGAGCCCTGGTGGTACAATGGTGAAGCACTTTGCTGATAACGGAAAGGTTGGTGTTTAGAACCCACCCAGCAGTTCTACAGTAGAAAGATCTGGTCATCTGCTCCTGTAAAGTTTACAGCCTAGAAAATCCTATGGGGACATTTGTACTGTGTCACATGGGGTCACTATAAGTAAGAGTCAACCCAGTGGCAACCCAAAACAACAACAACATCTCATGGAATTTGAGGTGTTTAGCTCTCTTCGTTGTGACCCTAAAACTCATATATTTGCTTAATTCATTCCCATTTAGAGGAAATCACACTTTATTAAGGGATTGTTGTAAGTACAATATCTTACCTGGAAGAAAGACTCTTTAATAGATATAGCTAATCATTGTTATGGGGCACTGTGGGTATGGAAAGTAGAGGTGGAGATGGTGGTTGTTTGGTAGGTTTTTCCTCCTATATTTCTCTAAGATATCACTTATGTATCCACTACTCTCTGTATATAAAACTCTCCCTGAATACTGGATATAGAGCATTACTGTTTGCAATTTTTATCAGAACTTTTAATTTCATCATAACCCACTGCCGTAGAGTCCGACCCAACCCATAGCGAGCCGTTCTTGGGTTTCCAAGGCAGTATCACTAAGGAAGAGATTGCCCAACTTTCCTTCTGAGGAGTGGCTTGTGGGTTTGCACTGCTAGCCTTCTGGTTAGCAGTCAAATGTCTTAGGCCCTTTGCCACCAGAGCTCCTAATTTCATCATAGTCAAAGAAATTCTTACACTATCTGAAAACAAGCATCAAGTAACAGAGAGAGTAGCTGCTGCCTTGCCATTTTAATACTTAGGCTGAGTTTTTTTCCTAAGGGAAACTATTGTAGGGTTATGAAAATAATTTGCATTGGAAGAAGAATCAGGAAAATAAAGAAGAGGGTATCCTCTCGGCATATCCACTTGCAATTGGAACTAGGCACAAAATATGGTTTCTCTGACAAACTGACAGCAGCGGTTGGCCACAAATGGTCTGAAGCATCATTCCCTCTCTAATTTACCTGTGGTCACAAGAATGTGGTAAATGCTACTGGTTTTTAGTTTATCAAGTGTTCAGAAATGTATAGGTGTTGACCTGAAGAAAAAAAATGTTAAACAAAAGTGCATATATGTAGCTTTGCTTTAGGTGAAAAAATGATGCAACATTCTAGGGATTCATAGGTGTATTTCTTTTAAAAATGGAAAGTGCTCTTATTTTTCCTCTTAAAGACTTTTTATTTGCAGCTGTGTGTGTATATTAGAAGTATGTAGGCATTTATAATGTTATATCTACTTTAAGATAGATTTGAAAGTCTTCATGTGAATCATATTATTCAGTTCTAAATTTTTGTGTAAAATAACTCATTCTTGAGAGTGTGTTTATTTGAAATTCTAGTTACTGATTTAGATTTATAAATGACAGCATGAGAGTATATTGTTTATCATGTTTGGGGTTGCAATGCTAATTTTCTTTTTTTAAAAAACTTCCAATTAAGTTCATTTTAAACATATACTCAGCCAATGCAAGTTCAAAGAAAAGTGCATCTGTAGAAGGGAGGGCATTGCCTCTCTTGACAAACAAATAAACAAAAACAATGCAGACTTTGTATTTTATTATTATTATAGAAATCATAAATATAGATAGAGGCAAAAATAAATTACTTTTTAAAACTATATACCCTGGAGATTATTTGGAAAACAAATTTGGAATAGAAAGAATGAAAAGAATAAAGTATATCATTGTGTTTAAATATTAGTAGATGGTCATACATTCCATGGTTTAAAATAAAGAAGGGGGTGCATCAGGTTTGTATCCTTTCTCCACACTTATTTAATCCATATGCTGAGCAAATAATCTGAGAAGCTGGACTATATGGAGAAAAACGTGGTATCAGGATTGGAGGAAGAATCATTAACAACCTAAGATATGCA
>NW_006922039.1:2013151-2022198 GCF_000298275.1 Orycteropus afer afer
CGAAAGAGGGGGAGGCCTTCAACGAGATGGATTGACACGGTGGCTGCGATGATGGACTCAAGTATAGCAGGGATTGTGGGGCTGGCGCGGGATTGGGCAGTGTTTCGTTCTGCTGTGCATGGGGTCGCTATGAGTCGGAAACGACTCGATGGCACTTAACAACAACAACAACACACATTCCAAGAAAAACTGACCATTCTATATAATACTAATCATAGTTATATTCATAAAATTTATAGTTGAATCTTGCCTCTGATGATGAATTACAAAGAATTATTTACATTTTAGAGCTAGTGAAGTGGCTGATCTTGCTGGATCAAGGAGTAAATACTTCTCAGACTGTTCTGCAGAAAAAAATATGTTTCATTTTGGACAAATTATGTTACATGCCACAATAGTAACATGTAATTTTACTGAAAATAAAGGATGTCTTATACATTGCAGATATCTTTAATGATTTGCATTTCTCTGGAGCATTTTATCTGCATGTTATTGTTGTTATGTGCCGTGGAGTCAGCCCTGACTAATAGCGACCCCTCCTTGGGTTTCCGAGGCAGTATCACTACGGAAGTAGGATTGCCCAACCTTCCTTCCGAGGAGTTTGAACCGCCAGCCATCTGGTGAGCAGTCAAGTGCCTTAGCCACTATGCTACCAGAGCTCCCACTGATCATTAAATGTTTAAATCTTTAAACTCTCAGTTTATTTCAATGTATGCAATTTTTTTTTCCATGGAAGTCATTTCCATGAACTACCTGTCAGATCAGAGGCAGACTTCCTCCTTTTCTGTTTCTGTTGAAAAATTCAGGGGATCTCTTAAAGTTTTTCACATAAAGGGTGATTTCTTTTTTAAAAAATACATCTCTAGATAGTCAACTAAAACTGTAGCTTTCTGGAGCAACTTTTTAACAATGAAAAAAGGAAAATCAGGAAGAAAAAAGTTAAGGGAAGATAGTGTCCCGTACTCCTAGATGTGTAATCTTTACTATTGGTGCACTGTAGTACTCACCAACCACCACACAAAAAAAAAAACCACACAGAGTGACGATTGGGAACAATTGGCAAGGAAGATAAATGTTTCATTATTTATTGGTATTCAAACAACTGAAAAGTAGAGGAAAGAGAACTACAGTGAGAGTACGTTATGAACTGTATATTTAATTCCTTCAATTTGTTGACCTCCATGAAATACAAAGTGATTTGAACTAAGGGTAATTAACAAGAAAGAGCTTGCCTAATGAAACACAGAGAGGATCATATTTGTTTCAGGAATCAATAAAAGCCAGTGACTGAAGATCATAATGGTACCATTCAGGAAAACAAAGAGCCTATTGCCAAGGTAGTTGTGATGCCGTACATGTGTGCATCTGTGCTAAGCATTTCAAATTTACCTCTTGAAAGAAAGGAAAGAGAAAATGCTTGATAAATGTTGAGAAACCTAATACTTAATTTGTTAAACTTCAATACTGAAATCACAGCTAGTGCATTTCTCTGCTGTGTCTGCAATAGCCATCTCTAAACAATTTTAGGGAGCACATAAATTAAAATTTGCTTTTCTTGTGAGAAATGTGAACAGTTGCTTGATACCTTATACCATGGTTATCATATTTCATGCCTAAAAATTCTCATGAGGGAAAAACATTATATGTCTATTTCCCCAGAAAAAGTTGAGTTGACAGGGGGGAAAACATATTATTTGTTACATTCCATAAATTTCTGGAAACATTTACGGATTTCTCAATGTCCCTAAGTGGGTAAAAAGTTACCAAATTTGTAATTGGCTATTAGGTTACACCTCCTAAGATTCTTCCTTTCATAATAAATGCTTCCATGGAAATAAGATGAGGAGAAAAGTGATGGAGCAGGCAGTTCTCTATGACATAAAAATGTCCTTTCGTATGCCAACTTTAAGAAAAAACTGTGCATATAGGATGCAATATAACACATATATATTTTTAAATTTAAATATAATATTCCAATGTTTTGAAAAGTAAATGCAATACAACTTTAAATAAAATTTAATGAGAAACTTTGGAATTATAATAGAAACAATCACTTTTCTAAACAAGTTTACATTTTTATTCTCATTACATTAGAGACTTAATATTTTGGTATATTGTTTTATGTATGTATGCATCTATGTATGAATTTTGTTCTAAGGATTTCATAGATCTATAATTGTCTTGTTCTTGCTACCTTCAGTAGTTTCACAAGGAAAGACATTATGTTTATTTTAGAAATGATGAAATTGAAATCCAATGGTAAACTCATTTACTTGATCTTTAGAATTTCAGCTCCTGAATTAGTTGATAAATTACTTAGTCACCCTTGTCCTAGAATATTTGTTTTGTGAATTAATTGGTTCATGAAACAGAATCAGGTGGCACTTTTGAACCTCTAACAGTTGATTACCTTGATGGCATTACAACTACTTTCCATAGGATATAGGATAAGACTAATTTACACTGGAAGCAATAAACTTAGTAATAATAATTTAAAAATTAATAAGAGGTAATAATAAAATGTATGTGGATAAAGTATGTGATGCCTTTGTTGATGCATTAATATATTCATTTATGCATTAGTATGCAATAGGATTGTAACTACAAATATATTAAAATGGCCAAGCCAAACAGGATACCTGGTGGCAGATTAGGTGTACAAAATATAAGCTATTGAGATGAATCCTCTATGATTGAGAAATATGACCTGAAAGTTATATGATAGGATGCATCCCTGCTATAAGTTTGTTCTCATTTTGACTTATTTAGATATGAAACGAAAACATAAGTAATAAAATACAAAATGGATAAATGGGATTTCATGAAAACTTCTATTCACCAAAGGACTTTATTAACACAGTGAGGAGACAACTTTCAGAATGGGAGAAGCATATATACTGGAAACTATATATCTGATAATGATTTACTATCCAGAATAATACACACACACACACACACCACGTGCATGTACATATGTATCTGTGTATGAATTTTGTTCTAAAGAGATATGTATATTTATAAAACTCCCGCAACTTAACAACAAAAAGACTAACAATCCAATTGAAAATTGACAAAAGACTTGAATCAACATTTTGATGTCATTGATCATTAGGGAAATTCAAAGCAAAACCAAAATAAGATACCATGTCACACTCACTAAAATCAAAACCAGTTACTATTGACTGGATTTCAATGCATGCCGACCCCATGAGTATCAGAGGAGAACTATGATGCATAGGGTTTGCAACAGTTGATTTTTCTTAAGTATATTGCCAGACCTTTCTTCTGAGGCATGTTTGGGTGGACTCAAACCTCCAATATTTTGGTGAACAACTAAGTGCATTTTCACTTACATGAAATAATAACACTACACAAATGTATAGAGACTAAAATTTATTAGTAGTCACTCGGGATAGTATGGAAGGAGCTCTGCTGATGTAGTGGTTAAGGCATTTGGCTGCTAACCAAAAAAGACCAGTGGTTCAAACCCACCAGGAAAACACAGAAGAAAGATGGGGAAGTCTACTTCCATAAAGGTTTATAGCTTTGGAAACCCAATGAGGGTTGGTATGTGTTGGAATTGACTCAATGGCAGTGAGAGGGGTAGTAAGGAAGGGAAAAGGAGACTTCATTGCTTATGGTCACTGAGCTTCTGTTAAATGTGATGGAACAATTTGGAAATGAATAGTGGTGATGAATGCATAACAGGATGAATGTAATTAATGTCATTGAATTATACATGTAATAATGTTGAAATGACAAATGTTTTGTTACATCTACATCTATGCCTATCTATTGCCTATCTATCTCTCTCTCTCTCTATCTATCTATCTATCTACCTATCTATCTATCATCTATCTAATCACTGGTGGTGCTAACCAAAAGGTTGGGGGTTTTTACTTACCAGTGACTCCATAAGTAGAAAAGACCTGGTGATCTGCTACCATAAAGATTACACACTAGGAAACCCAATGAGTCAGGTCTACTCTGTCACTTGGGGTTGCTATGAGTTGGAATCAACTTGACACATTAACAATAACAATAACCACAATTAAAAGAATATTAAAGTTATAAATACAACTTTGCTTGCTGAAAATGAGGATGACACGAGGCACTTACTGATGAAGGTTGAAGAATACAGCCTGCAGTATGGATTACATCTCAATATAAAGAAAACAAAAATCCTCACAACTGGACCAATGAGCAGCATCACAATAAATGGAGAGAAAATTGAGGTTGTCAAAGAATTCACATTGCTTGGTTCTACAATCGATGCCAACGGAAGCAGCAGTCAGGACATTAGACGACGTGTAGCATTGGGAAAGTCAACTGTGAAGGAACTGTTTCAAGTGCTGAGGAGCAAGGATATCTCCTTGAGGACTAAGGTGCGCCTGACACAAGCCATGATATTTCCAATCGCCTTGTATGCATGTGAGAGCTGGACAATGAATAAGGAAGACCGAAGAAGAGTTGACGCTTTTGAGTTGTGGTGCTGGCGAAGAATGCTGAAAGTACCATGGACTGCTAAAAGAACTAACAGATCTGTCCTGGAGGAAGTGCAGCCAGAATGCTCCTTGGAAGCAAGAATGGCCAGACTTCGTCTCACCTATTTTGGTCATGTTGTCAGAAGGGACCATTCCCTGGAGAAGGATGTCATGCTTGGTAGGGTGGAGGGTCGATGAAAGAGGGGGAGGCCTTCAACGAGATGGATTGACACGGTGGCTGCGATGATGGACTCAAGTATAGCAGGGATTGTGGGGCTGGCGCGGGATTGGGCAGTGTTTCGTTCTGCTGTGCATGGGGTCGCTATGAGTCAGAAATGACTCAACGGCACCTAACAACAACAACAACAACAAGGTTATAAAAGTAAATGCTATTAAGTTGGGAATTTTGGTCAGCATTTCACTCTATATCACATAGTTCTAATTATATTTCTAGCCGTGAATTTTCTTTATCCAAAATAACACATTTTCAATCATATTGCATAAAAGTAAAAAGGACAAACAAAAAAATGACAAGGGAAATTAATCTAACATTCCAATGCAATTAAAACAGAAAAGACCCAGATTTCAATCTGTTTTAGGAGCTCCAATGTCTAATCAGTTAATGTTGATATATGTAAGCCAAAAACCGAAGACCAAAGATTCATATAACTTATCTGGTTTTCTTTGAAGATGGAATGAAGCTATAAATGCATTCTTAAAGTCTATGTTGGCAAGTCTTTGCTTTCTTATATGAATCCTAAATTAAAAAGCAGTGAATTTTTCTGCAAATTGAAAAACATTCTACAAATTACTAGATCCGTAATCTCAAAAGTCTTCAAAAGTATGGAAATAACACAAATGTGTTATACTAATGTAAGAAGTCAACAATAGGGAAAAGGCAGTGAGGAGTATAAAGGAAATATTTGTACTAGCCTCACAACTTTTATGGAAATCTAAAAATATTCTAAAAAAGAAGTTTGTTTTTCAAAAGCACATGAAATATTGAATGTAAAACAAATTCTGCTCTGTAAATTTGCACCTAAAGCATAATAAAAAAATAATAATAATAATTGAAAAAAGCAGTGTTTTTGCCCTGGTAGAAACTGTAGCACTATTAATTGCTTTTATTCCATATTGGTTTAATAATCCCCCTTTTAGGCAATATACCCATTAATTTCAGAATATAGCTATTCCAAAACTCAACACTCATGGGCATTAACATCTTGTTTATACAATTAAGACCATGTGGTCCTTGCCAAAAATGAGTGGATTATAAGTGACTGCAAATAGGAATTTTCATAAATCCTTGTTCTGCAATTGCTACATGTTTGTCTCTGATGAGATAGTACCTTAATGTTTTCACTTGCAATACAAAGGTATCATCTCACAGAATTATTATTTGGAGATATGTGAAAATAGATTTTACCAATTAAAGGCCTTGGAGAAATATATGTGTACTATCCTTGGTGGTTAAAAAGGAACAAACAAACAAAAATCCTGACTGTCAAGTAGGGTGTGACACATTGCCACCCTATAGGACAGTAGAACAGCCCCATAGTTTTTCCAGGGTTACAGTCTTTATGGGAACAGACTGCCACATATATCTTCCCCATAGTGGCTGGTGGGTTCAAACTGTGGTCCTTTAGATAAGCAGCTGAATACTTAACCACTGCACCACCAGGGTTCCTTTTTGATGAATAAAACTAAAACTGAAACCAAACTCTCTCCCATCAAGCTGATTCCAACTCATAGAGTCCCCCACTGGGTTTCCAAAAAGGTAAATCTTTATGGATGTAGACTGCCCCCCATCTTTATTCCGTTGAGGAGCTGGTGAGTTTGAATGAACAGGACACTTTTATTATCACAAATTTTGTACATCACAACACATAACATGATAAATGCTAAAGGAGCCACAGAAATTTTGAATATTTCTCTATTTCAGCTATTTTAGACCATATTCTGGATAAAAAAAATTGTTAATTAATTGGAATAAAGAGATAAATGTAGTTTCATGAGTGGCCAGGAAAACTTTTCTATGACTAAAAATACGGAAAATATCACCATGAATAGTTACTTAAATTTTGTAAATGATAAATGCAAACAGAATAAAATTCAGAGAGAAAAAGTAAAATAAATACTAACGTTCAAGAAATCATAGAAATAAGTAAGGGTGAAATAAAATGATAGAAATGAATCAAATATTAAATTATAGTATTAGCTATATTTGTTATATATAAAAAGAAACAAAAACTAAATGAAATACAGTTTCCGCTGATTTTTTTTACAGCTTTGTGAGATCATATTCATATAATATGCCATTCATTCATTTAAAATGTATGTTTCAGTGCTTATAAGTCTTGTTTGTATTTGTTATATTTTTTAAACAAAAACTCTTCACAAACAAAAAAACAAACTGAAGAATAGTTTACCCTATTTTTTTTGTTTACAGTTTTGTGAGATACAAGTAACATAGCATACAATTCACTCATTTACAAAGTACAATTCATTGCCTTTTAATGCATCCACAGATACATACAATCATCATGATAAGTAAAGTTTAGGAGATTTTCATCATGTCAAAAAGAACTCCCTCCCTCCAAAAGAAAAAAGAAAAAGAAACCCTGTACCTTTAGCCGTCACTCACAACCATCTCTTCAGGCCTAAACAACTACTAATGTATTTTCTGTCTGTACAGATTTGGCTGTTTGGAACATTTTCTATAAATGGGAGCATATAAAAATTGGAATGGAATAGCAAATAAAGAACACAAATTGTATCTGGCTTCTTTGACTTAGCCTAATTTTTTCAAAATTCATCCATATTTTTCCATGTATCACTACTTTGTTCTTCATATGGCTGAAAAACATTACATTATATAGCTCTAATGTATTTTGTTTATCCATTCGTAAATTGATAGGTATTTATTTATTTTTCTACCTTTTGGTTATTGTGAATAATGCTGCTATAAACAAATGTGTATAAATTTTGGGGAAATATGTTTTCATTTCTCTTGGGTATATATCTAAGAATGGAATTGTTAGGTCATATGGTACTTGTTATTTTTATTACGTTAAGGAGCCTCAGACTGCTGTCCAAAGCAATTTTACCATTTTACATTCCCGCCTGCAGTGAATGAGAATTCTAAATTTTCCATTCCTTGTTGACATGTGTTATTGTCTGACTTTTTGATTCTAGCCATCTTAGTGAATGTGTAATGCTATCTCATTGTGCTTTTGATTTGCATTTTCCTGATAACTAATGATAGCAGCCCTAGTGGTGCAGAAGTTAAAGCACTTGGCTTCCAAGGGAGGTCTGTGGTTCTAACATACCAGTTGTTCCTCAGGGTAAAGAAGTGATGGTCTGCTTCCGGAAAGATTACAGCCTTGGAAACCCTGTGGAGCAGTTCTACTCTGTCCTATGGTGTCACTATGAGTCAGAGTAGACTTGATAGTAGTGGATTTGGTTTAATGACTAATGATGCTGAACATCTTTTCATATGTTTATTGGTCATTTGTATATCTTTCTTGAATAAATATCTATTACAGTCTTTGCCAACTTTCAAGCTGGATTTTCTATTATTAAGCTGTAACTTGTAAATTCTTTGCCAGTCCCTTATGAGACATACTTTGCATTTTTTTCTTACCGTTTTATGGGTTGCCTTTTCACTTTCTTGATCGTGTTGTTTGAAACACATTTTTAAAATAATGAAGTAAAATTTATCTTTCTTTAGTTAATTGGGCTTTCAGTGTCATATCTAAAAAATCATTGTCAAATCCAAGGTCATGATGATATACCCTTATGTACACTTCTAAGAGTATTTTTTGTTGTTGTTTTGTTTTAACACTTTGATCCATTTTAAATTTTTTGTACATAGTGTGAGTTAAATGTTGAGCTTTATCATTTGGCAGGTGGATGTCCAGTTGCCCAGCACCATTTGTTGCAAAGATTATTCTCTTCCCATTGAAAGATCGTGGCACAATTATCTAAAATCAACTGACCATAATAGTTTTCTTTCTGGACTCTCAGTTCTAATATTTTATCCTCTTATCCTCATATCCTCATTCTTTTGCCAGTACCACACTGTTTTGATCAGTGCTGCATTGTAGTAAGTTTTGAAATGGGAAATGTGAGTCCTCAAACTTTGTTCTTTTTCTCAAGATTGTTTTAGCTATTTTAGATACCTGAAATTCCATATTACTTTTAAAATCAAATTGTTAATTTCTACAAGAAGCCAGATGAAACTCTGGAAAGAATTGTGTTGAATTTGTACATCAATTTGAGGAGTATTGCCATCTTAATGATCTTAACTCTTCACACATATGAACTCAATATATATTTCATTTATTTAGACAGTCTTTAATTTCTTTCAACAATCATTTCTAGTTTTCTGTGTATATATTTTACACTCCTTGTGATAAAATTATTTCTAAGCATTTTTATTCTTTATGATGCTACTTTTTTTAATTGTATTGTGATTTGGGTGAAAGTTTACAGAGCAAATTCACTTTCCATACAGCAGCTCACATATACTTTGTCTCATGACATTGACTACAATTTACCACA
>NW_006922039.1:2022298-2023742 GCF_000298275.1 Orycteropus afer afer
CTCCCTTCCCACTTTCTCCCCATAGTTACCTCCTCCCTGTGTCCTTCCCTCCCATGCACTCCTGCTGCTGAGCTGTCTCCCTGTGCATACACAGCCCTTCTATTGTCCCATGATTGGTCTCTCCAAGGAGTGTATCTACCTAATGTAAATGTTCAGCTCATAGGCCTGTCTTTTGTTTAGCTGGAACCCACAGGAGTGGGTTCAATTCCAGTCCTGAAGGGCAGCTAGAGGCCATAGTCTCAGGGGTTCCTTCAGGCTCTATCAGACCAGCAAACCTGGTCCTTTTCTTTATGCTTTTGAGTTTTGTTCCACATTGTTCTCCCACTCTATCTAGGATCTCCTACATAGATCCCCCTCTTAGTGGTTGACAGTGGTAGCCTGGCACCATCTAGTTCTTTTGGTCTCAGAGTCATGTAGGCTGAGGATCACATGGTGGACCAGTTACTTGGACTAATTGTTTCCCTGCATCTTTGGTTTTCTTCATTCTTCTTTGCTCTGGATGAGGAGAGATCTATCGTTGCATTTTTGATGCTACTCTAAATGATTTTTTTTTCAATTTCCATTTTTAGATTGTTCATTGATTTTTCTATGCTTATCTTGTACCTATAACTTTGTTACACTCATTAGTTCTAGTAGTTTCTTTAAGATTTTTCTTTAGAATTTTCTGTATACAAGGTCACATAATCTGCATATTAAGATAGTTCTAATTATTCCTTTCTTACATGGATATTGATATCTAAATTTATTTTTTACCTAATTACCCTGGATAAAACCAAAACCAAATACATTGCCATCAAATTGGATATGACTCATAGTGATCCCTCCATGGGTTTCCAAGGCTGTATCACTACGGAAGTAGATTGCCCAAACTTCCTTCCAAGGAGTGGCTGGTGGATTTGAACCACCAGCCTTCTGGTCAGTAGTCAAATGCCTTAGACACTATGCCACCAGAACCTCTAATACTATATTGAATAAACACGATGGGAGTTAGCATTATTTTCTTGTTCCTTAATGGGAAGTATACAGTCATTCACCACTTAGTATTATTTAGTAATGGATTTGTCATAAATGATCTGCATCAGGTTGAGAATGTTCCCTTCTACTTCTAGTTTTTTTTTTGTTTGTTTGTTTGAAATCATGAAAGAGTGTGTGGTAGTTAAGGTTGTTGTCAACTTGACTGGGCCTGGTTGAGTGCTTGGGCAGCTGCCCATGATGAGATTGACAATCAACTCCATAGTGTAATCTGCCACAAGCAGACGAGTGTCTGCTTTAGGGATGTGGTCTGCTTTCCGTATATAAGAAACAGCTTTGGGATTGGTCTCTAGCCTTTTGGCACGCTTGAACCCTGCATCTAGCTAAGTTGCTCAACAGCCTACCATGCCCTACTGATCTTGGGACTTCTGGACTTGAATTAGTGGCCTGCCATGTTGTTTGGTAACATTGA
>NW_006922039.1:2023842-2030667 GCF_000298275.1 Orycteropus afer afer
GAGACTATGCCTTTTTACTTGACAACCTTGGGCTTGTCAGCCTCAACAGCTAGCAGCTGTCTGAGTGAAGAAAAGCCTCCAGCTTCAGTGGGTCAGGAGCAGGAAGCAGAGCTGAAGCCCAAGGTTGAGGGCTTTCACTCAGCCCCTAGAACCTGGCATTTTGAACTCAGACTGAAAGCCTCCAAAACTGTAAGAGAATAAACTGCTATTTGTTCAAGCCATTGCATTTGTTGTATATTCCTGTCACAGAAGCACTAGGAAACCACAAGAATGTTAGATTTTGTTAAATGATTTTCCGCATATACTGAAGTGATATTTATTTTTCTTATCTATTGACATAACATGCATTGCGTTGATTGATTTTTCTATGATTTATGTAATCACACTTGCATTCCAGAGACAAATGCCACTTGTTCATAATCCATATTTCTTTTAATATGTTGATGGACTTGTTTAATATGTTTTCTAGTATATTGTTGAAGATTTTAGCATCTTTATTCATATTACAGTTGCATCCATATTAAGCTATAGATTGTTTTCTTCTGATGTCTTTCTGTTTTATATACCAGGCTAATACTGCCTTTTAGAATGAGTTAGGATGTGCTCCCTGCTTATAATTTTTGGAAGAGTTTGTGAAGAATTTGGCTAATTCTTCTTCAAATGATCAGCAGAAATCACCAGTGAATTCATCTGGTGTTGATCTTGGAAGGATACCTATGGTTTAAGAGCTGATTGCATGGTACAGGGGAGGGGCAGTAGTTTCAGGTCTTCTCAGCTTGCCTTTCCACACATGGAACTAGTGCCTTAAAGCCAGGGCAAAAATCTATCATTTTTATTAAGTTGCTGTCAAGTTGATACTGACTCATGGCAATTTGATGTGTACAGAGTAAAACTGCTCCATTGGATTTTAAAGGCTATGATCTTTAGGAAGCAAATTGCTTATACTGTCTACAGAGACATCACCGGGTGCTTTCTGGCTAATAATCTACCACTTCAGTAACTGCATCCAAAATAAAATCTCCGTGAGTGGGAGCTGGAAGATAGAAGGGATTTCTCATCTCTCTGGTGCACTGTCCTGGAATTACAACTCAGCAACAGGTAGTGTTGGGCATTATGAGACATGTTATTGTTCTGTCCCTCCTGGCAAACTAGATGTCCAGTTGCAGACTGGAGGTAGTTATGAGAGGGAGCCCTGTGCTCCTGGCTGCTCCACTGTGCAGTGGAGTTGTTGTTTTCCTTAGCTTAGAAGGGCTGGGGAGGGAACAGGTGTTCCTTCAAAAAATCATAAAACTCTTGATATTCTTGAATAAATAGTTCCTCATTTCCTGAATGTCCTTAGGATAATTTCCAGGACTTCATATGGTTGTTATTTGTGTAATTTTCACCAATTTTGTGTAGCTCCTCATGTTGTCATGCTGAGTTACTTTTCAACACATGACTTTAAAATAGTAGAATATAAATTCAGAGTTTATCAGAATAGAGCACTTTCTTCTTCTTCCTCTTCTTCTTCTTCTTCTTCCTCTTCCTCTTCCTCTTCCTCTTCTTCTTCTTCTTCTTCTTCTTCGTCTTCGTCTTCGTCTTCGTCTTCGTCTTCTTCTAGCTAGAGCATAGGGTATGAGGCTACCACAGATTGTGAACGGCTTTGTTTGTAATACTACAAAATTTGACAATCATTCTTTAGGTAAGACAGCACCTTGCACCGTCTAAGAACTTAAGCTATACAATAATATTTGGGTTGTAGAAAATAATTATAGCAGTTTTATGGAAAAGGAATTGGAATAGACCAATCCCAGAGGCTTTTTTTAAATATTGTTCATATAGTTTTAAATATTTTATTTATTTTAAATATTGTAACTATAGTTAATATAGTTTCCTGGAGGAATTTCAACTGAAATGAATCTGAACCAGTAGGATATTCTTGATAGCATTTATGCTGATATAATTCAAAGAAACCCTGTGTCAAAACACTGTGCTTAATAGCTGTATGTCTTGTGTGGAGGTCTCATTTTGTGATTCAAACTATGAATATATTTCCATCTGTTTTGCACCTGCAAGCATGTGTTCAAATGTTTCTCAGGTTCCCAGTTGTTTAAGAAGGTATATCTGTAAAACCTTTGAAAGAGTAAAATTTCTTTCTCATTTTTAATAGTCATTTTGCATAGTGATTTCCATTCTAAGATACTACTTTTTCCTCCTGTAAAGAAAACAACTAACGCTAATGTTTGCCATTACAATCCAAGACAGTATCTTGTAATGCCATTGATCTTGGTGTTTCACAATCATGACTCACAATAAACAGTGGTTAAATGAGTTCAGATATTGTAATGCAACATGTATTCTACATCACTGAGATGAGATGTTTTTATGTTAAGAGTTTGAGAACTCTTAACTCCTAATGGAACTGGAAATTCTGTTAGCATTAAAAGAGAAAGAAAGCAGGTAGACTATTTAAGTGTATTTAAGTATTTAAGTATCAAGCAGCACTAAGTGTTTTATTCCTGTTTATGTTTTGATCATCCAGATTGACTCATTATATTGATAGTATTAATCAGATAAGTGCAAAATTCTTCCTTTATATTTCACAATTTATCTAGAGACTTAATATTGACCAAAATAATTAAGACTCATTTTTACAAAGGCTTTTACAGTATTAATTTAAAGCATAGAGTAATCTATATTTACTATGAGACATAAAAAAGGTGATTGTTCAAAGCCTTCAAATTTATAGTATTAAGAAGAAACAGGAGCTGATTCAAATTACTGAAATTTATTAAATTGACAAAATGCTGAATGAGTATATTTATTAGTAATTGATATGTACTTATAATGTTAGAAAGGACTATTTAATGGTAGAAACATGCTGTCTATGATGTCTATATCTAAGTTAGATATGTTCATTTATGACTAGTGTAATTCAGTTCAAATAAAATAAAGAGAATGCAGTATGTAAGAAAAACATAACTGTTATATAAAATATCATCAGAGCTGGGAAAGTCCTTAGGAATTATCTAGTTCACCCACCTCGCTCCCATATTTCGATGAAAAATAAGGTCCAGGGAGATTACAGGAGATTCTACAGATAATAAAATGTCTTATTGTCAGAAGTGGGACTGCCATCCTCATTCTAAACTCTCCTTACCCTAGCGAATATTCTTCCCATTCTGCTGTAGTGCCCTTATGAGGAAAATCATAAAAATTTTTGATCAAAGAGCAATACAATAAAATTGTTATATTGAGACTCTACTTCTAGGGATTTTGAGTTGAAAATAAGATGATATTGAAGTTTCCCAGCCACCTTAAGTGAATGATTATTCAAATGAATATAATCCTTCAGCAATTTTTCTGATATTTCCTACAAGATTCTATAGAATATTTGAATGCAATCTGTAGCACCCTTATCTGTCTACATCCACCCAATTGAATCAGTTTTATTATTAATTCGGTATATTTAATAAAGCTTCACAAGGAAGCCACTTAACAGAAGATTGTGTCAAATCCTCAGGGGGAAAAAATCATGATTAAATCTCCAAATTATTAATACTGGTATCACATATAGGAATAAACTAAAGCCTGTTAAACATATCAATTTTCCATTTTCCATTACTCTATCATCACATCTTTGTTATTCAAGAAACTTAGGTGGTGTAGTGAGTTGCATGGTATAGCCTTTGTATCTCCCACCAGATTACTGGGTTGTTGTTGTTGTTGTTATTTGCCGTCGAGTTGGCCCCGACTCATAGCGACCCCTCCTTGGGTTTCCGAGGCAGTATCACTACAGAAGTAGGATTGCCCAACCTTCCTTCCGAGGAGTGGCTGGTGGGTTTGAACCGCCAGCCTTCTGGTTAGCAGTCAAGTGCCTTACGCACTATGCTACCAGAGCTCCCAGATTACTGGGTAGGACCATGCAAATATCTGTCAACGTGGCTGGGCAGTTGGTCATGGTTATTTCCTATAATGACACTGGCAATTAACTCCATGGTGGAATTTGCCATAAGAAACTGAGTAGCTACTTTTAAACTCCTGATTGTAAAAGTCATCCATCTGGAGTATTTCTGTTAGAGTAGCATGAAGTAATCTTCTGGGAAAATTTGTTCCTTCTCAGGTGTGTAGAACTCTAATTTTGGGACTGGTTACTTTTGCCACTCTGCCAGGCTTAAAATGAGCCCTTCTAGAAGCAGAGGGTGAAATTTCACTGTGAGTTAAGAGAGATGCTTGGCTGAGAGAGACACCTGGCTGAGAGAAATGTCCAGCTGAGAGATGGTGGCAGTGGAACCAAGAGGCATGAGACAGAGTGACAGGATTACCTGGCCCACAGAAGCAGAGGCCAGGCTAATAGGTGAAGGTCCAGAGAAGCATTTCTAAGGGCACAGCGAGAGGAGACTGTCCTGGTCAAAGAACTGTAACCTGAGCGTGTTCCTGAACTTGAATTGTAGCCTGTTGCTTCCTTAATAAACCCCATAATGTGTGAGTTCTGTGTGTCCACTGCAGCAAATTATCGAACCCAGCAAAGAGGTGACAGGAGCCATGAGAGGACGGTTGGTGTCAAGGTTGGTAAGAGGGCTGGAGGGTGGCAGCATGTCTGGCCTCATAAGAACAGGCCTTGGGCTGCTGGTGGTGATTTTGTGTAGTTAGAGGAGGTCAAGATGCTGCCTCCCTGACCTTTTAACACACTGCCATCAAGTGGGATCCGAATCATAGCTACCCCTCCTTGGGTTTCCAAGGTGATATCACTACGAAAGTAGATTGCCCGAACTTCCTTCAAAGGAGTGGCTTTTTAGCACCTTATAAATGAAAGCTACCTATGGGTAGAGTCAGCAAATGCCTATATGTTACTAGTTACCAATACAATAAAATGTTATTGATACAGTACATTCCAACTAGCCACTACCATTACTTTTCCTGCTTTTCAGGTGCACTTTATTCATAGCAACGAAAAATTTACTCTGAAAACTTCTGGACTAACATAAAATTGACAACAATGGTAGTGGATAATTTTAAAAAATTATTTGTAATATTGTTCTAAAGTAAATTTTGGTTTTTTGTCAATGGTTCATAAACTTTGTATCTAGTGTTCATTTGGAAAACAGTATAATGAAGGGCATTTCCAGTTGGGGAGGAAAATGGTTCCACACCCTTATAATGAAACTCTACTCAAAATAACAGTAAAATGTCTTTGCAGACCACATTTATTTAAATGTAAAGCAATAAAGACATATATTATTCAGAATGTTTGCATTTCAGTTACTAAAGAAGTAGGCAATGCGTTATCTGAGACTTTTGGAAGCAGAGCTTTATAGCTGTTTGAGAGGAAACTGTTTCTGAGAAGAGATAGAGTGAGAAAAAGAGATTGCACTCAATACCTCACTTTCCAGAACATATATAAAAATCTTCCAATTTCAAATCAGTATCTATGATTAGCATCCAAAGATGGTATCATGTCAGGGTATAGTACTGCTTTGCTTGTTAGGTATTTCAATGCTAATAAAGAGAAAACTATATATATGAATGCCAGCAGGTAACGGTTGAAAATAATTCACAAAAGCACAAATAAGGAACAACTCATCATTTTCAATGTGGGATTTTCTGTTTGCAATTCTTTGGATAATGTATTCCTGGGTTATGACAACAGATTTTACGAAACTAGCTAGTAAGAGCAAGAAATTTCAAAATTAAAACCTATAACTTCTACAAAGTCTAAAATAAAATGCAATTTTCTGTACACTAAGAAAACAAAACAAAAAAGAATTTGCTAACAGTGGCCCTCTGTCTGCCAGGGACATTTCCTCAAGCCAATGACAGCTGGGACAAAATGTAGCCACTTGTAAAGCACCAATTTTTTTTTTTTTATTTTATACTGATATACATCAGCTTTCTGTGGCTGCAAATCACTGTTACTTGAGTATGCAACCCTACGCTTTTAAAAAGAAAGGAAGAGATTTGAAAAAAATAGAGTATTCTGGCTCAATTTCCAGATATTCCAGTTTCTACTACCCCTTACTCTGATTATCAATCCTGTTTTCTTGCTTGGATTCTCTGCACTGTTTCCATCACTCAGTTCAATATGGTACTGCCTTTGTTGTGCCCTTTCTGTTAACTACTCTCTAACACCTTTCTTTATGATTGGATTCTCTACACCTCTCTCTATAATTTCCAATATTTTCTCATGTTTTGCTCTCTGTCCAGGTTGAAACTCAGAGTTCAAACTGGGCAAGTCATGTTTAAATGAGTTTATGAATATATGAATTTTGTTTTATGTTTGCAATTTCATGAACATCATCACATTCTAAATTGTCGTCTTCTTTTTCTTTTTTTGAAAAACTACATCTTCGTTTTGTTTTCTTTATGTTGACTTCATTTTTCCCCCTGAGTCAAAATACTTGATTTATTCTAGCCATTTCCTGTCTAGTATGAGGGAAAAGACAAAATATTGAGGAGAAATGTTATCTACTCAAGAACATTTGAATCTCAGTAGGAGTACTGTTGCACTGTGAGGATCACAGTGAATCTCGCAACACAGAATGTATATGGATTATTGAATGGAAACCAATTTGCTCTGTAAACTTTCAGCCAAATCACAATTAAATAAAACGAAGACTAATAAAAAAGAACACATGAGTCTCTCCATGATAAATGTTGTTGCTGTTTTGTGCTGTCGAGTCATCTCTGACACATAGTGACGCCTGCTTTGGTTTTCGAGGAAGTATCTCTGTGGAAGTAGATTGCCCAATCTTCCTTTTAAGGAGTAGCTGGTGGATTTGAACTGCCACTTTTCTAGTTAGGGGTCAAATGCCTTAGGCACTATACCACCAGAGCTCTCCCATGATA
>NW_006922039.1:2030767-2033431 GCF_000298275.1 Orycteropus afer afer
TTATGTGCCCTCGAGTTGGACACGACTCATAGCCACCCCTTCTTGGGTTTCCAAGCCTCGGAAGGAAGGTTGGGCAATCCTACTTCCATAGTGATAATGCCTCAGAAACCCAAGGAGGGGTCGCTATGAGTCGGGGCCGACTCGACGGCAAACAACAACAACAATAACATCACTACGGTAGTAGATTGCTCAACCTTCCTTCCAAGGAGTGGCTGGTGAGTTTTAATCACCAGCTTTCTGATTAGCAGTCAAGTGCCTTAGGCACTACGCTACCAAAGCTACAATAGACTTCAAATTTAAGTCTTAATTCACTGAAACTCTCAGTAATATATTCTTAGTGGTTTGATGAATAAAAGGTCACCAGATCAATGGAAATGAGCCAAATAATGAATTTCTAAAGCTCTGAATTTTCTGTATATCACAATTAATTTTATCTTTATTGAATTTTACCTCATCTAAACTTTCAGTTCATCCGGTCTGCATTAGATGAAAAGTGGATAAGGAGTAAATTTGATATATGAAATACTTAAAAACAGTGGACATGTAAAATGGGGATTATACTTATCTTTCAGATTTT
Source organism: Orycteropus afer afer (assembly GCF_000298275.1). Taxonomy (NCBI): domain Eukaryota; kingdom Metazoa; phylum Chordata; class Mammalia; order Tubulidentata; family Orycteropodidae; genus Orycteropus; species Orycteropus afer. The sequence continues at coordinate 2,031,345 of NW_006922039.1, forward strand.
TCAAAAATGATAAATAAGATAATGTATAAAAGGTACATCAGATTAATAAGTACTCAACTAAGGATAGACTCTTTTCTGCTTCCAGGTAAGTTTTATTTATTTATTTATTTGAATTTTATTGTGATTTGGGTGCAGATTTACAGTGCAAAATTTGTTTTACATTCAACAGTTCATGTACATTTTGTTTCACACCCTGATTACTATCCTTAACCATAACAAACTCTCCTTCCCTCCTGTCCCTGTGACTACTGCCTCCCTGTGTCCTTAACTATGTACTCCTGTCTGTCCAGCTTTCCCTCTATGTGAATGCTGTTTCTTGGGTGCCCCATGGCCGATTGCTCTAAGGGGTCTATCTCCCCAGAGTAGGTGGGTGAATCGCCTTAGGATAGGTGTCCTGCATGTAGGTCTTTCTACTGTTGGGCTGAGAGCCAATCCATGAGAGTGAGTCCAATTCTAGGCCTGAAGGGTAACTGGCAGCCATAATCTTGGGGGTACCACCAAACTCTGTCTGACTGGTAATTCTGGTCATTTTTGTGCTTTTGGATTTTGTTCCACATTTTTCTTCCCACTCTATCCACAATTTCCAAGATTGATCCCTTTCTGAGTGGCTGGCATTGGTAGGAGGGCACCATTTAGTTCTTCTGGTCTCGGGGGTCCATCCTATCCTTGGACTAATTGTTTCCCGATGCCTTTGATTTCCTTCACTCTTCTTTGCTTCAGATGAGAGGAGACCAATAGTTACATCTTAGATGGCCACTTGAAAGCTTTTAAAACCCTAGTCACTACTCACCAGAGTTTGTGGAGCAAAATTTTTATGTACTATGTTGTGCTTATTGAGTTTGGTGTCCCCTGAGACTATGGTCCCAAGTTGGGAGGCCCACTGATTCTCTCTCTCAAGGTGTCTGGTTGTTTCTGAGAGGTTGTTTCAACTCTGTCTTCTGTTGCTTCTATAATGTGTGTGGCTAGATTTGTAGCACAAGTGTATATGTAAAACTATCTTCAGCTAAATCTATCCTTGGTCTAGGGTATATCCTGTTTGCCGACCCCCACGTGATCTTCTCGGGTGTCTATGCATTTATCTGTAGCCCAGTGTTTGGTATTAGTGGCAATGCAGTGTTGTGCATATACTATTCTTTGCCTCTGCAGTTTATATCTTATATTCACATTTCAGTGTCCTTCCTTACTCCGGTGTCATCATGCTGGTCACAGACTCCTTCCATACTGTCCCTCCCCTCACCCAGATTAACACATGACCCCCAAATCATCCGAAATTTTCCCTCCCCTTCTCTCCCATCCCCAGAAGCCTACAAAGTGAATTTCCTTCCATAAGTAAACCTTTCCTTGACTTTTTACAACAATGAGTTCATAAAAATATCTGTCCTTCTGTGATTGACTTATTTCATTCAGCATAATGTCCTCCAAATTCATCCATGTTGTGAGATGATCTGTGTATTCTGCATTATTCTTTAATGTAGCGTAGTATTCCATTGTGTGAATGTACCATAATTTGGTTATCCATTCTTCTGTTCATGGGCATTTAGGTTGTTTCCATATCTTTGCTATAGTGAATTGTGCTGTGATGAACATCAGTGTGCATATGTCTGTTCGTATCCTGTCTCTCACCTCTTTTGGATATATTCCTAGTAATGGAGTTGCTGGTTCAAATGGTATTTCTATTTTCAGTGTTTTAAGGAAATAACATACCATTTTCCACAATGGTTGTACCATTTTGCAGTCTCACCAGCAGTATATGAGAATTCCAAACTCTCCACAACCTCATCAGCATTTGTTATTTCCTGTTGTCTTGAACTTTGCTATTATTGCTTGGGTGAGATGATATCTCATTGTTGTTTTGATCTGCACCTCTCTAATGCCTAATGATCATGAGCATTTCCTCATGTGTTTATTGACTGGCAGTATATAATTTTTAGTAAGTGTCTGTTCTTATCCCATTTTTGAACTGGATTGTTTGTCTTTTTGGTGTTGAGGTGCTGAAGTTTTCTATAAATTTTAGAGATAAGTCCTATGTCAGATATGTCAGAGCCAAATATTTTTTCCCCAATTTCACCCTTTTGGAGAAGTCATAT
>NW_006922039.1:2034941-2036174 GCF_000298275.1 Orycteropus afer afer
AGCGACCCCTCCTTGGGTTTCCGAGGCAGTATCACTACGGAAGTAGGATTGCCCAACCTTCCTTCCGAGGAGTGGCTAGTGGGTTTGAACCGCCAGCCGTCTGGTTAGCAGTCAAGTGCCTTAGCCACTATGCTACCAGAGCTCCTGGAAGGAAGGTTGGGCAATCTATTTCTGTAGTGATACCACCTTGGAAACCCAAGATGGGGTCGCTATGAGTCGGGTCCAACTCGACAGCACATAACAACAATGACAACATTTGTTAAAGAGGCTATTTCTCCCCCCACTTAATGGGTTTTGGTCCTGCATCAAAGATCAGCTGTCCACAGATGGATGCGTCTATTCCTCGGTTTTTCATTCTGTTCCTTTGGTCTATCTGTCTATCATTGTACCAATACCATGCTGTTTTAATTTATGTGGTTTTATAGTAGGTTTTGACATCCAGGAGTGTGAGACCTCCTACTTTGTTTTTCTTCTTCAGCAGTGCTTTGCTGATCCAAGGTCTCTTTCCTTTCCATATGAAATTAGTAATTTGTTTTTCCATTTCCTTAAATAATATTGATGGTATCTGTATTGGGATTGCATTGAACGTGTAGATTGCCTTGGGTGGTATTTACATTTTCACAGTATCCAATCTTCTTATCCATGAAGAAGGCAAATTCTTCCATTTTGGTACATCCTTTTTAGTTTCTTGTAGTAATGTTTTGCAGTTTTCTTTGTATAGATATTTTGTGTCTTTGGTAAGATTTATTCCTAACTATTTTATCTTTTTGGTAGCTATGTAGAAGGTATTGTTTTCCTTATTTCTTTTTCAGAGGCCTCTTTGTTGATGTTGAAGAATCTAATTGATTTTTGTATTTTGACCTTGTGTCCTACAACTTTGCTGAACCTTTCCAGTATTTTTTTTTCTTTTGCTGAATCTCTTGGATTTTCTATATATATATAATCATGTCATCTGCAAATAGAAATAGCTTTACTTACTCTTTGCCAATTTGGATGCTTTTTATTACTTTTTTGCCTTATTGTCCTGACTAGGACTTCCAATACAATGTTAAACAGAAATGGTGAGAGAGGGCATCCTTGTCTGGTTCCTGTTCACAAGGGGAATGCTTTGAGTCTTTCTCCATTAACAATAATGTTAGCTGTTGACTTTGCATATATGCCTTTTATTATGTTGAGGAATTTCCCTTCTATCCCTATTTTGCTGAGAGTTCTGAACAGCATTGGGTGATGGAT
>NW_006922039.1:2036664-2038328 GCF_000298275.1 Orycteropus afer afer
TGACTCGACGGCAAACAACAACAACAACAACATATATATATCTTCCCATATAACTCTTAGGTTCTCTTCATTTATCTTAAATATTTGTTCTGATTTTTCTTCATACAGGCTGGCATCAAAGGATTTGTCCTCTAGTTGGAAATGCATTCTTCAGCCAGTTCTAGTCTGTTCTTTTGTCCTTCCACTGTGTTGTCTAACTCTGTAATTTTAGTATTCATCTTCTGAATTTCTAATTGATGTTTTTGTATGAATTCTAATTGTGTATTTATCTCATTATTTTGTTTTGAATGGTTTCCTTAAATTTTTCCAGGGTACTGTCTGTCTTCTCATTAATTCTGCTTGTGGTTTTCTTGAGTTCTTGGAGAGTTTTATACACACACACATAAACATATATATTATATTTAGTGTGGACTTTTATTTGTATTGTATTGTTTAGTTTTTGTTTGATTTAAAGTTGTCTCTTGTTTCAGAAAGGATCTCTGGTAGCACAGTGTCTAAGGCATTTGACTGTTAACTAGTAGGTTGGTGCTTCAAACCCATCAGCCACTAAATGGAAGCAAGACTGGGCAATCTACTTCCATAAAGATTTACCACCTCAAAAACTCAATGGGGTTTTCTATGAGTCAGAATCAACTTGATGGCAGTGGGTTGGGGTTTTGGTTTGTTTTGATTGTTTCCTAGACATTTCGAAATTGTTATCTTTAATTGTTAGTTATGTATTGATTTGTTTCACCCTGATTTTATGTTTTACTATATCTGAAAGTGTGGACCAGGTGTCATTTTTTAGTTATTAACTCAGTTGTACTGGGTTGCTCTCCAGCTCTCTGTCTGTGGGTAGAATCACTGGTGGGGATGTGAGTGCAGATCTCTGTTCACCGTGAAGGGGATTCGGAGTTGGGACAAACAGGTATTGTCCACCATCTGTCATTGTTTCTGTGGTGCAGGAGGTATTGGTGTTACCTACTGGGTGAGGTTTTCAGTGTAGTAACTCCTGTTGCTGGTGAGCATTTAATATGTTCCTTCTGTTGGTGAGGCAGGGGAGAAGAGGAAAAAAGAGAAAGAAAAAGAAAAAATAGAAGGTGCCAATAGCAAGTCCCCATTTTCTGTGTTTGGGCAAGATGGTATAGATAGCTCTGCCATGACAGGAAGTATAGTTTGTGTCTTCTTGAGCCATCTACTAATGATGATGTCCTACTGTCAACCAAAGACCCATAGTTGAAAGTTGACAGAGACCCCAATGGGTAGAGGGCTACTACTTTCCACTTGGATCCAGAAGCTACAAAAACCTAGTACCCCTGTCCATTCTTTGCGTAGAAGAGTTGAACTCCACCCCACAACTATGAACTCTCTGGGGCTCCACATACTCAGAGGGAGTTTCTCCATTTCCCCACTCCTTTCTGGACTCCGTGGCAGCCCAAGCCAAAGTAGGTCTTGATCTGTTTCCCAGTAATATTATCTACTCAGTCCACTCTCAGGGTTGCCACCAAAAATTCCTGGTGTGGGTATTCTGAGCCTCCAATGCCTCTGTGAGTTCCATGATTTTTTTTTTTTCACCTCCTTCCCTCCACTGACATCTTTTGTATTTCTGAGTCCTTCCCTTCTCCATCTCTCTATCTCTTCCAGGTAGGTGGGTTGATTTATGTTTCCCAGTTGTTTTATCTGCT
>NW_006922039.1:2039453-2040847 GCF_000298275.1 Orycteropus afer afer
AATTTATTCTTATATACTTAACACATACACATATTTCCCTGAAACAGAGGGTACTAAATATTCAGCATTGCCTTAAATAAAACTGACTTGTCCCTTGGTGATTACTGCCAACATTTTCCAAAATTATATGCAATATTCTCCAAATGAACAGGTGGCTAAATCAAATATTTATGACAAAAGAAAGACTAACAATAGTTATAAACAAAACAAAGCAAAAAACGCTTTTAATCAGTATTTACTTATTTACTTTTCATTTATATTTCATATGGTTCAATATAACCTGAAAAGGCAGTTTTTTTAAATTATCATTTTAAAACTGGCAAAAATAAAACTGAGAGGGATTAAGTATCATGCAAGAAAAATAGGAAAATGGTGGGCTTAATTTTGGATGAATGAATGTATTTCTAGGGCTTTATAAACTCTTTATATCATATTTACTTTAATTTGATCAAGTTTCTACTCATTGTAATCATACATGTATGAAACATCACCTAAAAAGTCAGCTTTTAAAATATTTCTTGACAAAATAAATAAGATTAGCCATTAGTTAATAGTTTTTGAAGCTAGGTTGTGGGCACATGGGGTTCATTGTACTCATCTTTGTTTCTGTTTAACATGTTTTATAATATATTTTTGAAATAAAAAAAAAATCCTAACACAATATTATAAGAGTTGTTTCCAAGGTAACAATAGTGCATTCAATTTCAATCACAATATTATTAATACTTTTACTATTAATACACTAATAAAGCTTATTGCAAGGAGAAAATTGCTATCTTAAGGACAAATAATGACAGAGACTTAATGAAAATGAACTTGAAATCAAAGAATTATAGCAAAACTGAAATGATGAAAGTGGTGATTATGGATACTGTATTATTGTGACAAAAGTTTCAACTCTCTTTTATTGCTGTTATGGCCTTTAGATATGTCAAATAATTTAGTTTTCTTCTCTCAGGTTCCAGATTACCCATTCATTGGAACCACTGGGAAGGACTATTAACTCGCAATTGATGTTACATTTATAGCTACTTCATTTAGTTGCTGAGTAATGACACTATCTTTGCTAGGTTATTTGCTTGCTAAGCAAGAAACTAACCAATTAACAAACAAAAGCTTTGTGATAAAAAATATTTTATAAAGATTTCATAGTGAGAACAAGTTATTCTTTTCATTTATTGTTATCACTATGATTTTGTGAACAGAAAATATTCAAGATTTTTGTATAAAAGAGAAACAAAATATGTCATAGAAGTTTGATTGAAAGTATGATACCTTAGAGAGTTCCGGCAAGATGGCGGATTAGGCAGAAGGATTGCACAGACCCTCTTCAACAAAGAAAAGGGAAACCAATTAACACAGACACGGAAGATAATTGTGGATCCCTGTGTTGG
>NW_006922039.1:2045599-2046153 GCF_000298275.1 Orycteropus afer afer
GTCAATGACATGAGACAAAGTATATGTGAACTGCTGTATGAAAAGTGAATTTACTCTGTAAATCTTCACTCAAATCAAAATAAAATTTAAAAAAATTGTTAAAAAGACAAAAAAAAAGTATGATACCTTATAGAAAATAAACAGCAAAGGTATCAGGCTGTGATTTATCTCTTGGTTTTATCCTATTTAGATTGGCAGATATTCAGACTGTTACAGCATTAGAATGAGGAGTGTTTTGCCTTCTACCAAAAGCTAAATAAAGAAGCAATAAATCCAGATTCATTCTTGATCGCTGGCTTCCATGTCCCTTTACTGGTGGGCTGGTGAGACCTTGAATAGGAATTTTCTGTAATTTTGGGGGGTCTAACCCATTCTTTTGGATTTTCAGATACTTGCATTCTACCAGGAACATAGATGTGTGCCTCTGGGGAATGAAACTAATTTATCATATCCTAAGCTTGCCTTGGGAGCTCTGGTAGCATAGTGGTTAAAAGCACTTGCCTGCTAACCAGAAGGCTGACGGTTCAAACCCACCAGCCACTCCTCAGAAGGAA
>NW_006922039.1:2046568-2055499 GCF_000298275.1 Orycteropus afer afer
CTAATATATTCTATATCCATATATAATATTAATAAAGAATATGTAAGGAGCTCTGGTGGTGCAGTGTCTAAGTCATTTGACTGCTAATCAGAAGGTTGGCGGTTCAAACCCACTAGCCACTCTGTGGAAGGAAGACTGGGCAATCTCATTCTGTAAAGATTTGCCACCTTGGAAACCCAATGGGAGTCGCTATGAGTCAGAATTGACTTGATGACAGTGAGTGTGTTTTTTTGTTTTTTAATATATTCTATACTTTATTAAAAGGAAGGTTGGGCAATCCTACTTCTGTAGTGATACTGCCTCGGGAACCCAAGGAGGGGTCGCTATGAGTCGGGGCCGACTCGACGGCAAATAACAACAACAACTATACTTTATTAGAATTTCCTTGAGAACAGTGATTAATACATTTCTGCATTCCACTGGCAGATTAGGGTGGTCTGGCATTGGGAGGGAACCTCTTGGTATCCAAATGTTATGTTGTTATTAATGTTCTGTCAAGTCAGTTCCAACTCAAACTGACTCTATGTCCAACAGAATGAAACACTACTCATTCCTGTGCCATCCTCATAATTCTACCTGTGTTTGAGCCCATTGTTATAGCCACTGTGTCAATCCTTCTCATTGAGGGCCTTCCGCTTCTTCACTGACTCTCTACTTGACCAAGCATGAGATCCTTCTCCAGGGAAAGGTTCCTTCTGAACATGACCAAAGTAGGTGAGAAGAAGTCTGGCAATTCTCGCTTCTAAGGGACATTCTGGCAGTACTTCCTCCAAGACAGATTTGTTTGTTCTTCTGGCAGTCCTTGGTATATTTAACATTCTTCTCCAGCACCATAATTCAAAGGCATCATTTCTCCTTCAGTCTTCCTTATTCAAATGGAATAGTCATAAGAAAAATTCATATAATTTGCATGATGAGTACAATTGTGACATTTCTCATACAGTTAAATGTTTTGGTAATCTGTGCTAAAATCACTGGTGTCTGATGTACCTTTTTGGCTACAGTGCTCTGGTCAGGCATGAGGCCACTCCAGTGTAGATGGTCTTCTGTGTAAGCCTGACAATCTGTAGCTGGAAAGTAGTAAATAAATTTGGTGTTGTCCACAGTACTTATAAATCAATGTGGAAATACACTTTTGCATTGTCGATAGAATGAACAATCTGACATCCTAGGTCAGATATATTTAACTTCATTTATAGTTTTTAAGTTTCACAACACTCTGTGAGTTATTGAAATAACTCACTGACATTCTTATATTTTTCTTTAAATACCTTCTGGTAACACACAGGGAAAACAGACTATACTGAGTAATGTTTATATAAAATTTATTGCTATTAAACTAGAAAAGGTAACAATGTAGTGCATAATAGTACCATTTACCACCAATATTTTAAATGCCATAATTAGGATTCTGCAATTCTTTGGGATGAAAAGATATCCAGTTGGAAAGGATAGAAGCTGAGCAATCAAAGCTTTTAGACATGATCTGTACATTTTCAAACTTGTTGGCATTGTATTATGGATGAGAATTCTAGAAGTAATGAATCTCACTCTTGTACATAACATACATTCCCTGATCTATAATTAAATTAATGAAAACAAGGGAAATGATGGAAATAGGCAATACCTCTTGCTTTTCTCAGTTAAATTATATATAACTTTTAAAAAGCAGTTAAGTAACTATGATTAATGACTGTTTGGAAATCGTGAGTAATATTAAGAAGGTTGCTCTATGTGGAATAAATCTAACACCAAGGAATACAAACACTTTAACACAAATTTTAGGAAATTGATCATCTCATTTAAATGGTAAAATTTGTTTAAAGTGGTGTTCTCAACTAAGTTTAAAGAGGAGAAACTCACCTTTTTTCACATAATATTCCAATTTCTTCCCTGAGTAGTCTGGAAGACAGATTTTAACTGTGACCCAGGTAGACTTACAGCTATGGCAAATGTCACATATAAATTGATTCAGTACACAAAGCTTGTTTGTGTTTCCAATGCATTCTTTAATATAAGATCCATCCCCATCATATCTCCTGGTTGCCCAATCCATTTCATATTAGTTTCACTCATTGTGCAAGTCTTTTCCTGAATTCCACTTCCTTATAAAAACTGACCTGCCTTCATTCCTTCTCTCTCTGAAGTTGACTGTTGATCAGAGAAATTCATGCCACAAGTGTTAATGACTGATGATAGAAAAACATGCTATCTCTTTCAGATATCTCTGTGTTAAAATACGTAGAAGGAATGAATGTTCTAATTTATATATAACAAATCGATCCAAAACAAAGGGGTTTAAGATATTATCAGTGATTTTATTATCAATCACAGTATCTGTGGGACAAGAATTAAGCGCAGTCTTGACAGAGGAGTTGTGACTTTGGGTCTCTCATTTGATTGTACTCAGAAAGTGGTTACAGCTAAAACAGCAGGTAGCTGAAAAATCTGGGGATGCATAGGGCAACTCTCTCTTTATGCAGTTTCTGAAGACTCTCCAAAAAGTTTCCGCATGTCAACTATTCTGAGTTTCCTTGAAGCATGGCAGCCTCAGGGCAATCAGATTCTTTAGCAAAGGGATGAAGGTTCCAATGGTGAGTACCCTCAGAGAATAAAGGGGACGTACCTGACATTTGTATGACCTCACATTGGAAGTTATAGAGTATCATTTCTTGTCTACTGTGTTGGTAGAAGCATAACAAAGAGCACTCAGATTCAAGGAGAGGGTACATAACACTTGATCTTTTGATGGTAGAGTGGCAAGGTTCTAGAATACTCTGAAGGCTAGGCGATATTACTGTAATCACTTTTAGAAAATACAATGTGCCACAATGAGTAATGTGAGGATTGTGTGATCTTTATAATGTCTACTCTATAATATGCTATTTTTAATTATATTTAGTAACTATATATCTATGTATAATGGAAAATAAGATGATTGGAGAGCTGATTAAATACCATTCAAGAATTTTTGTTTTCATCTTCCCAATTTTTCCCTTAGGAAAACTACTTACAAAAGTATATACTGTTACTCATTTTTGTCATGATTGATGAAGTTTATTGTTTCCTTTGTCAGCATTTGAAAAGTCAGAATATCTTTGACAAATACAAGAAAATTTTGTGGAAATGATTAGAAATGCCAAGTCATCAGCTCCCAATTTATAAATAAAGACAGGGAAGATTTCTAAAGCTCATTCCAATAAGATATCCTTCATCAGTCTTAGGAATCTGCTCTAATGGTGTGAAAAACTAGAATATATATATATATATAACATACAATTCAATTCATAATTACAGGCACTCAAAGGCCATTATCTTAAGGAAAAAAAATTGTTGTTGTTGTTATGTGCCGTCGAGTCGGACTTGACTCATAGCAACCCCTCCTTGGATTTCCGAGGCAGTATCACTACAAAAGTAGATTGCCCGATCTTTCTTCCGAGGAGTGGCTGGTGGTCCACCAGCCTTCTGGTTAGCAGTCAAGTGCCTTAGGCACTACGCTACCAGAGCTCCCAAAAAATTATGGTGTATAAATAGAGAGATCAGCTTTAGACCTGAAAATCTTATGTGAGAGGATCAAAACAAACTAAGAAGCCATTGAATATTGTGAATGTTGGCACTATGTCAAATTTCAAAAACACCTGTACTAAATAACCTTGTGCTGATCCATTATAAGTTTTTTTCTGTACTCAGTTGACCTCATAATTTATCACTTGTCATGTTCACTTGTATAGTTTAGTTGACTGAGCATTGAGTTATATTCTGTAGCTTTAAAGGAATTTCCTTAAAACTCACAAAAGGTTTCCTTTATACTACCTGCAAGGCTCCCATGTACTATTTGCTACTTGAGACACATTTTGTAAGAATTTATAAAATTATAAAAAAGAAATTATAAAAAAAATAATTGATTTCACCATTTTACTTGGAGTCCTGGCTGCTTTTGATACTGGCTTTTCCAGAATCAAATTTATAAAGACATTTCAAACTGTCCACATAGTTTGCACTTGACATTAGTACACATGGTGAGATTGCTTTCAACTTGGGAATATCATTGGTTTGGTTACTTCGTGCCACTCTAATAGAAAATACCACAGGTGGATGGTTAACAAACAGGAGTTTAATCTCCTATAATTTGGAGGCTAGAAGTCTGAGTTCAAAATGCCAGGCTCTAGGGGCTGGGTGAAAGTCCCTTGACCTTGAGCTTCAGCTCTGGCTCTAGCTCCCAGCCCACTGAAGCTGGAGGCTTTCTTCACTCAGGCAGCTGCTGGCTGCTGAGGCTGAAAAGCCCAAGGTCAACAAGTGAAAAGGCAAGGTACTGATATTACCAATCCACACAGCAGGCCATTGATTGAAGTCCATTAAGAGTCCCAAGATCGGCAGACAATATGGCAGGCTACTGAATAATGACTCAGCTACATTCAGGATTCAAGCATACCAAAAGCTAGAGACCTTCCTCAAAGTTGCTTCTTATATACTTGAAGCAGGCCACATCCCTAAAACAGCTACTCAGCTGCTGTAGTAGATTCCACCATGGAATAGATTACCAGTATCACCATGGGGAATAATTGCATCCAGCTGCCCAGCCACTCAACCAGGCCCAGCCAAGTTGACACATAACCTTAACTACCACAATCATCGAAAGATATTTTAGGCTCAATTGGAAGACATTTTCTCCAACAAAAAGACTTCTTTTCAGCCACGCAAACTCTCAAATTCCCTGCCGACTCATAGTGACCCCTCCATGGGTTTCTGAGATGGTATCTCTATAGGAAGTAGATTGCCCAGTTCTTTCTTCTGAGGAGTGACTGGTGAGTTTTAACCACCAGCCATCTGGTTAGCAGTCAAATGCCTTAGGCACTACACCACCAGAGCTCCCTTTGAGCAACTAAAGGATAGTAATTAAGATGGACATAAGGTTCTCCTTGTTAGGTGCCTCGGAGTGAGTTTTGACTCACAGAAACCCTATATACAACACAATGAAACACTACACAGTACTGTGCCATCCTCACAGTCATTGCCTTGCTTGAGCCCATTGTTTTAGCCTCTGTGTCAATTTGTTTTGTTGAGGATCTTCCTCTTTTTCTCTGACGCTCTACTGTACCAAACATGATGTCCTTCTTCAGATACTGGTCCCTTCTGATAACATGCCCACACTACATGAGCTGAAGTCTCACTATCCTCACTTCCAATGTTGAATAAGTTTAGGCCCGTGAAACTTTGTTCCTCAGAAATATAACATATAATCTCATAACTTAGAGAATTCTGAACATGAAATGTATTTCTAAGAATAATGTTTTTAAAGTTTTCAAAACCCAGACAACTAAGATAATAAATATGTTTAAGTAAAAACAAGTAATAAAATCATTGGAAATTTCTGCCTCTTGCCAAGATTGCGTAACAAAGAGTGGATTTACCCTCCACCTGAAACAGCTAGAAAAACATATATATATATATATATATATATATATATATATATATGACACAATATAGGTATTAAACATAATGCTAAAAGACTACTGATGTATAAGAGATGGAAGCCAAATTAGGTGATCCCTCCTATTTCCCTGACTTACTACCTAGATAAACTTTACAGGCAGTGGCTTTGGAAAAAGGTAATCAGTTGGAGTCCTGTGGACTCTTTTGTTTGACTCTTTTCTGGAGTTGAAAGTTCAGAGAGGTAAAGGTGGCTAGTGTCTCAAGGTAGTGCTTAGAGGAAAATTTATGACATAAAATCCTTATATAAGAGAAGAAGGAAGGTTTTAAATGAAGTCTCTAAGCTTCCACCTAAAAAAAAGAAATAGTTACAAAACAGCAAAATAAAAGTAAGCAGAAAAGGAAATGATAAAAATCAGAGCACAAATCAATAAAATTAATAACAGAAAAATAATGAAACCAAAAGATGTTCCTTTGATGAGATCAATAAAATTAATATATCTCTAGCCAGATTGATCAGAAAGAAAAAAAGATACAAATTACCAATACCAGGAATAAGAAGGGTGATTTCACTATAAACTATAGAGGTATTAAAAGTATAATGGAATATTAATGTTTCTACTTTTATATTTGACAACTTGATTAAATATAAAAATTACCAAAAAAAAAAACTACTAGAGCTCTGGTAGCATAGTGCCTAAGGCACTTTACTGCTAACCAGAAGGCTGGTGGTTCAAACCCACCAGCCACTCTTCGGAAGAAAGATGGGGCAATCTACTTCTGTAGGGATACTGCCTCGGAAACCCAAGGAGGGGTCGCTATGAGTCTGGCTCCGACTCAAAGGCACATAACAACAACAACCACAACAGAGATCAATTAAAAGAAATAGAATACCCGAATAGCTCTATACTAGCTAATGAAATCAAATTTATAATTAAAAGGAACCCTCCCCAAAAGAATAGCCTGACCCAGATGGTTTCAATGGGTAATTCTACCAAATATTTAAGGACAAAAGAAAACCACTTTTATATAAACTCTGAGAAATTTGAAGAGTCAGGAATATATCCCAACTTATTCTTTGAATAGAATTACTCTGATATCAGGACCAGAACAGACATCTGGAGAAAACTTCATGAACAAGATGCAAAAATTCTCAACAACAGTTCAGATAGTCAAATCCAGCAATATATAAAAAAGGAACTATTTCATGAACATTTCTAGTTCATGAACACTTCATAAAGTGGAATTTGTCCTCTTGTGAACAAGTGGGATTTATTCAAGGAAGGCAAAATTGTTGTAACATTCAAAAATCAGTTTAATTCACCATATTAAAAGACTAAAAATGGGGGAAAAAGATGAATTTCCCAATATATACAGAAAGAGCATATGACAAAATCCAGTTTCCTTATAGAAACTCTTAGCAAAGTAGGACTATAAAGAAAGTTTTAGCACCTAATAAAGGATATATATGAAAAACTTACAGCTAGCAACATCCTAAATGGTGAATGGTGGATGGAGTGATTTATTCTCAGGAACAGAAACAAAGTGAGAATGTCTGCTCTCAACATTTGCATCAACATTTACTAAAGATATTAGCACATGCTATATGGTAAGAAAAAGAAATAAAGTGTATCTTTTTGGAAAGGACAAAGTAAATTCTCTTTTCTAACAGATGACATGAGTTTTATAAGCTCTGTCTGTCTGTATTGCACATGCAAACAGGCTGTGCCTCAAACTTTCAGACAGCCATAAGACTTCTATTAATGAGACACCCCCCCACTAGTATCAGCCATTCTAAGGGTAGGTAATATGTTAATCTGTGATCAAGTTGGACACATGAGACACAGTATTGGCAAAGTGAAACCAATATTATTATGTATAGAAAATAAACAGTAAACTATAACAACAGATTCCCAAAGGGTATACATTTACCTTTCCACCAGATGCTGTATTCATGGCCTCACTGCCTCAAGCTGCCACCATGCTTCTCAGGGGACCTGCACAGATGTTGAAACTTCTGTTCTGCTTCTGGGCCTTGATGGCCTCTGTAAACTGCTCCTGACATGTTATCTGGGCCCTCATGGCTGTCTTTACACCACACTACCCAGGCCTCTTCTGCCTAGGGTAGGGAGGTGTGCAGCCCCTGTGTGAATCACACTCAAGCCTTAGCCTGCACTTGCAAGAAAGTATTGCAGCTTTTTTTTTTTTTTTAACTCTACTGGCAAGCTTCCTCCCCAGCCTTATGGCTGTTAGTTCTGCTGACTAACCTTATGCATGATGGCATTCAGCTCTCACTAGGTGGGCCAACAAGTCCGCCACAACTGAAGCCCACAACGGCTGCTTCATTCTTTGGGCCAGCAAGCTCACCACTGCTGTCTCTTGCCATCTCCTGTCATCTGCTCTTTTTTACTGGGTGTAGAAGATTCTCATATCAGAGATGCACTCCACCCCAGACTGTTCCTGATGGTGGTGATATCCTCCTGAACTTCTGTGAGTTTGACCCACACATAAGTCTATACCTTGTTAATTTCAAGTCATGGCCCTGACACCCAAATCACAAACTGAACAATCCCTTTAGTAGACCACAGATCACTCAATTTGCATAGTAATCTACCATTCCCTCAGTGTGCTAAGCCATTCAATTTGCATAGTAAATTGAAAAATTCCTTGCAAGATTGTGGACCAGCCAATCATTTTAGGAATATTGAAGATCATGGCAAAAATGGCCAAATAAAAGCAATTCACTACAACAAAGTTGTCTATGTAAAAAATCCTACAGAACCTCCACACAAGCTCCTAGAGCTAACAAGTAAATTCATTAAAGCTGTAGGATACAAGGTCAATACACAAATGTCAATTGCATTTCTATATACTACTGTTGTTTTTGTTAGGTGCTGTCCAGTCGTCTCTGCCTCATAGTGACCCCAAGCACAGAAGAATGAAACACCACCCGGTCTTGCGCTAGCTCCACGATTCTTGCTATACTTGAGCCCGTCACAGCGACCACTGTGTCAATCCATCTTGTTGAGGGACTTCCCCTCTTTTGTTGACCCTCCACCTTATCAAGCATGACATCCGTCTCCAGAGAATGGTCCCTTCTGATAACATGACCAAAGTAGGTGTGACGAAGTCTGGCCATTCTCACTTCAAAGGAGCATTCTGGCTACACTTCTTCCAAGACAGATTTGTTAGTTCTTTTAGCAGTCCATGGTACTTTCAGCATTCTTTGCCAGCACCACAACTCAAAAGTATTGGACTCTTCTTTTGCCTTCCTTATTCATTGTCCAGCTCTCACATGCGTATGAGGCGATTGAAAATGTCATGGCTTGTGTCAGGCACAACTTACTCCTCAAGAAGATACCTTTGTTCTTCAACACTTGAAAGAGGTCTTTTGCAGCCAATTTGCCCAGTGCTGTACATCGTCCGAGGAGCTCTAGTAGCATAGTGCCTAAAGCACTTGACTGCTAACCAGAAGGCTGGAGGTTCAAACTTACCAGCCAC
>NW_006922039.1:2057949-2060259 GCF_000298275.1 Orycteropus afer afer
ATTCTTTGAGAAGTGGATGGCCTGCTCCTTCTTCCTAGTCTGTCTCAGTCTGTAAGCTGCATTGAAACCTGCGCATCATGTACAACCTTGCTGGCTTTTGAAACATGGGTGGCACAGCCTCAATCCTCACATCAAAGCACAAGCCTCCACAGTATGAAAAACTGACAGACAATTTTGTTGCCTTTAGCTGTTTGAAATCTCTCTGCCATCCCCTTACCTGAATCCTACGTGGATCCTGCCACTTTGTTCTCCCTGGCATTCCCTCCCTTTCCTGCCTCTCAGGTGGGGCCTGTCTCCCTCCCCTTACCTGGATCCTGTGGGCTTTCTTTCCTTTTCTATATACTACTCACTGCCATTGAGTCAGATCTGACTCATAGTGACCCCTCCTTGGGTTTCCAAGGCAGTATCACTACAGAAGGAGATTGCTCCATCTTCCTTCTGAGGAGTAGCTGGTGGGTTTGAATCGCCGACAGTCTGGTTAGCAGTCAAATGCCTTAGGGACTACATTACCAGAGCTCCCTCCTATATACTAGCAGTGAATAAAAATATCATATTTTAAAAACTCGTTTCATTAGCAATGGCATATGAAATGCTTAGAGATAAATTAAACAAACGATGTACAAGACCTGTATCCTAAAAACTACAAAATTTTGATGAGAGTAAATAAAGAAACATGAATAAATGGTGAGTTCTATTATGTTAATGAATCGATAGCATTAATATTGTTACCTTTTCAATTTTCCCCAGAAGATTTGTAGTTTCTCTGCAATCCCAATAAAAATCTCAATAGACTTTTGTTTTTTGAAATTGATAAACTCATTCTAAAGTTCATATGGAAAGGTAGTGGGCCTAGAAAACATAAACAACTTTGAAAAAGAAGAACAGTATTGGAGGAATTACAGTAAATGACTCCACGATACATTAAAGCTACAGTAATCAATACAGTGTGGTTTTGTCAAAAAAATAGATAAAGTTATCCATGAAATTTAATAGAAAGTTAAGAAATAGACTCACATAATATATAATCAACTGAATTTTGACAAAAGTACAAAAACTATTCAGTGGAGAAATTATGGTTTTGTCCAGTATGATGATGGAGTTTGAATGAACTTCAATCTATATTTCACACCATATACAAATACACAAAAATGAACTCATAATGCATCATGATTTAAAGGTAAAATCTGAATTTATAAAATTTCTAAAACAAGTTGGAAAATCTTTCTGACTTTAGGTTATACAGTAATTTCTTACTTATATATACAACACCAACAAATGATAAATTGAACTTCATCAAAACTAAGAATTTTAGCATTTTGAAAGACATTATTAAGATAATGACAAAACAAGCTACAGAGAAAGCATTTTCAAATTGCATATCTAATTAAGTAGTTGTACCCAGAGTATATAAAATATATCAAATGCTAATAATAAGAACACATGCAATGTAAGAACAGCAGACAAAAAAAGTGATACTTGAGCAAAGAAGATATGTGGATGGCAAATAAGAAGATTAAGAGGCACATGCTAGTCATTAGAGAAATGGGAAAAAACACAATTCAGAATACTAAAAATTAAAAATACAATCCATACCAAACCTTGGTGAAGCTGAGGAGCAACTGGAACTCTCATGCATTGCTGGAGGGAATGTAATATTGAACAAAAACTTTGGAAAACATTATGGCAATATGTTAAAACATTGAATATACACATTCCTGCTGTATGATCTAGTCATTTCAGTCTTAGTCATTTACCAAAGAGAAATAAATCTATATGTTCATAAAATGAATTGCACAGAAATACCCAATCTGAAATTGTCCCAAATGTCCATCAACAGAATAGATGAATCAATTATGGTAAATTAAAACAATGGACAGCTATGCCTCAACAGAAAGTAATGAACTATTCCCACACACACACACACACACACACACAAATGGATGAATTTCAGAATAATGATCCTGAGTGAAAGAAACCAAAGAAAAAGCATACATACTATATGAATCATTTTATGTAAATCTCTATAAAACACAAACTAAGCTAATATAACAGAAAGCAAATTGGTAGGTTCCTGAGGAAAGAGATTGAGGAGGAATGGGAGCGAGGGATTACAAAGAAACAGTGAAAACTATTAGGGTGTGGATATGTTCATTCTCTTGACTGTGACAAAAGAAAACTAAAAACCTTTTGAACAAATGATTCAGATGTTTTAATTGATATTTTCATCAGCCTCACAATTTAACATTGCAGCAGGGCCTAATATCCCTTGCAAGGAGTAAGTATCAATTGCCTGTAGAAAGCTTGATATTA